>NW_026940835.1:0-12599 GCF_032062105.1 Saccostrea cuccullata
TTTCATTCTAAATTATGATTTTCCATAAACTGTAAAAAAGACATTGAACATTAAAGACTTTTAAAAAATCGACTTTTGGCCCCTCACGGCCCCACACATTAGGGATCAGCCCTTTTTTCTTCATATCATCTGAAAGCTCTCATGATTTTCATAACGGTTTGTTCAACAACTATTTAGAGATTCTTTTTCGTTTTCGAGTTATTTGCAAAAGAAACATTTAGGGGCCAACCCCTTAACTCCTTAATGGGGACGTTTAGCGAAAAATGAAAGGTTGTATCTTGTTCAGAACATGATTTTGAAAATCTTTGTTCAATATTGCTTATCAAAATATTTCCCACTTTTGAGATATAAAGCGTCAATGATTATGTATTTTGGCCCCTTTTGGCCCTTAATTATGTACCATACGACATGAAAATCATAATATATATTTGTAAATGGTTGAGATAAACATCTTTGCTTCAGTAATGTATTACAAAATATTAACAACTAAAGAGTTATTGATTGAAGACTTTTGGCGCCTCTCGGCCCCTAATTTGAGGGTCCAGCCCCTTTTTCTGGATTTTATCTTAAACCTCTTAGGATTTTGAACACTTTTTGTTCAACAACTATTCAGAGATTCTCTTTCGTTTTCGAGTTATTTGCAAAAGAAATATTTAGGGGCCAACCCTTCAAATCCTTAATGGGGACGTTTAGCGAAAAATGAAAGGTTGCAAATTGTTTAGAACATGATTTTTAACATCTTTTGTTCAATATTACTTATCAAAATATTTTCCACTTTTGAGATATAAAGCGTCAAAGATTTAGCATTCTGGCCCCTTGTGGCCCCTAATAATGTTTCATACAACATTAAAATTATAATTTATAGTTGTAAATTGTGGAGATAACTAACTTTGCTTCAGTAATGTATAACAAAATATTGACTGTTACAGAGTAATCGAATAAAGACTTTTGGCCCCCTTTGGCCCCTAATGTGATGAGTCAGCACTTTTTTCTTGTTATCATATAAAAGATCTTGTCATTCTGCACAACTATTGCTCAGTATGTCTTAACAAAATAATTATACTTTAAAAGATATGTTGCAAAATGTCTCCAAAAATCAGTCGTGATTCGTGTCCTAAATTTTGACCCCTACCGAGCTTCCATACTAGGCACTTCCGGAAAATATCCTGACCACGTTGCAATATGGCAACATGTCCTCTATCATCCCTGAAAATTTCAGCTTTCTAGCTTGAGCCGTTTTTGAGTTCCATCACAGACAAGTAGGTCATCAAATTTTCGATCAAAGGGCGATAACTTCCGACCGGAAGTGAATTTCAAAAAAATGAAAAAAATGGATCAGGTTTGGATGAAGACAAATCTTTCCTGAAAATTTCAAATCAATCGATCGAGCCATCTCCGAGAAATCTTCTGCACAAAAATTGTAAGAGAAAAAAGGAAGAATAATAAAAGTGAAAAAAGAAACAATAAAATAATAGAAGGGTCTTCCGTTGGAGACGGAAGACCCTAATAATAACTAGAGCAAAGCTCGTTGCAAAGCAACGAGTGGGTCTTCCTTCCTAGCGATAAGCAAAAGATTAAATGTTTCTGTCTAGATTGTCAACTTTGCTAACATTCTCTTTTTCGATTTGTCTCAGAAACCCTTACTTGAATTCTTTAATTTGGTGTGAGCATGAGGTCTAAAGGGTACTCTCTCTAACAGCATTCTTGAAATCGTATCCACAACAGTTTAACTTCCAATATTATGACTTTTGATATCGGATATATCATGTTTGTTGCAATTATGTTTGTGAAACGTGTCATACTACAGAAACATAAGTGTTTTGCTACATTTCCATCTTAAAAATGGCTTTAAAATCATTTAATATACAATATAACTTAGTAAATAAAATAAACAAATTATATAATAATTCAAAAAATCCAAATGTATTTACAATAATGATGAACAATCTTCATTAGTTGCAATCAGTAAGTAGAACAATACTTTTATAATAAACGCACAGAAATGTGTTGTGTATGTTTCGAATTTGCAGCTTTCCACTAGCAACTGGTGGTACCTCAATAGGAGTGTAAAATTCTCTGAAAGGTATATTGTAAACACATTACATATGGCTGTGTATTCTTTTTTAGCGGCTTTGGCGGAATGCAGCAATCACTAAATCAAGTACAAAGCTAAAAGTCTTGTACATAAACATAAATAAGAATATCTACGCTAACTTATTCAAAAGTCAATTTCCACCAAATATTGTACAAGCTAAATATAATACATTTACAGCATTAAAGAAACAAATCTCTTTGAAGGTATTGCCCTGCATAAGAACAATTTGAATCCCCTACACTAAGGATGCTCTGTGCCAAGTTTCACTTTGGTTCTGGAAAATGATATTGTGAAATTTTAGACAATGATGATAATGGATAAAATTATGTTTTTAAAAAGATTTACTGGTTCCTTTAGCTCAGATGCACAGTTTTGCAGTTGACATTGAAATGCGACTGGACATCTCTTCAATCTTGTTTTAGAAAACTACATGTACATGCCCTATGTACTGAATTCCTTGGAATCATACACATGTTTATGCCTTTAATTAGTTGTATGTGCCAAAATAACAATTTTTTTTACATTATACTGTAAAAAATACACATACGAGGGTCGTTAGAAAAGTTCGCGGACACTTTGAATTACGGAAAATCTATTTTGTACTGTGAAGTATGACCTATGTCTGAATAAATTCCTACATTTTGTTTATTGGTATGTAAAAAATCAGGTCCATATAATAAAATCTTGAAAATTTACAACGATTTTTACTATGAGGTCATGGAATTCACGGAGCAATCACTTGACGTAAGGCGACGTGACAACCCGATTTCAACCGGTAAAGTTTTGTCGCAGTGTTCTATAAATCTTTCATTTCTTCAGATTTTTCTTATCTATTTTCTACTTTAAAATTGAATATCTATATCAAGACATATTACTTTTCTTTTATATAATGTCTTTTGTACTGATTCGGATATTATTGAGATCTTTAAAAAAAGTCTATGCAGTTAATCGCTCAGGTATGGAAACTATGCAAAACCATATAGGCGCAACGCAACGTCCATGCGATACGGGGGTATTGAAGTATCGATGGAGGTAATCATTCAAAATGTTAATCCTTCCATTCTTATGAAGCTACAACCATTTGAAAACTTGTCCTTTGTAGGTGTAGGATATTCCCGGCAGCATCTTGAACATTTTAATCTCTTTTTAGACATTTTCCAGTCTGCATACATAATTTTTACATAGTGCAGTGCTCCATGACGCTAAATGACGTTCCGATTTTTGGCTGTGTTTTTAAGCGTTGATCAGTTAAAAACGGCTATAAAACAGTCATATAACCCTCCAATTTAGTTCAAAATTTCTCCCAGTGACGTTTCATGAATACTATAGCGGCAGGTAAAATATCAGAAAACTCTTTGCGGTACAATTGTGCAATTTTTAATTTTAATGAAGAGTCTTTGTGATGTAAACGTGCCAAAATGTAGCATGCTCCGTGAAGCAAGATTTATCAAAATAAAAAAGCTGTATATTTTTCAATAATCATCGGAGAGCACCAAATTCTTGTATATTAATTGGAAAAAAGGTAAAGATTTTATCTGCAAAGTTTGACCGGTTTCGTGGAAATAGCGCGCTCACAATAAAACTTGTCCGCGAACTTTTCTAACACCCCTCGTACATGTATTACAAGATCTTCTATTCCTGCTGATCTATCTTAATCATTAGAATAAGTAAGTCTAAACTTTGAAAGGGAAGACCTTAATAAAGAGGTCAACATGCTACACAAACAAAATATTATTATATTTAAAAATAACATTTATTCCAATGTAATTACTGGTACATGTATTTCTGTTACAAAAACTATTTCACTTGAAAAACTGAGAGCAATTGATATGTTCATATTTGGGGATTTATGTTGTCAAATCAAAATTTAAAAATGATACACAGTGTGTTTAAAAATTGTCTTCACAAACCAAAACTTGACTTATTTTCACAATGCTGTTTATTCCATGTCACATCCAAACAGATGATCTTCTGGCAAATCATGGTCATGCTTGGTATCAAAATTCAGTCTTCAGATGAGTCACACCTATCCAAAAGAAATTGAAATTTTTTAATCTATAATTCTTTTACTAATAAAAAGTGCAATTCATGAGATTATAAATAAGATTATCAAATTGAGAGATAAGATATTGTCACATTTTCTGTGTATAATTTGTAAATTTTAATGTACTCTTTCATCAATTAAAAGAAGTTTACACCAGTTAAGGCAGTCATTTATGCTATTCCCTAATAAGACAACATACAAGTGCAAAGTAATCATGCACTAGTGGG
Organism: Saccostrea cuccullata; assembly: GCF_032062105.1. Lineage (NCBI taxonomy): Eukaryota > Metazoa > Mollusca > Bivalvia > Ostreida > Ostreidae > Saccostrea > Saccostrea cuccullata. The sequence goes on from NW_026940835.1 coordinate 4,367, forward strand.
TTTAGGATAATGTGCTAGAGTATTTATGACAACATACTAGCACGAGGTGACAATGTGCTAGCATGTACGTCAGTGATAATATGCCAGCACACTGAATCCAACATGCAGTGAAGCTAACACTCAACAGATTGTTTAAAGTTGTGTTTGCATGATATTTTGTTTTGTGTTAACACAGCAGCATGTTGTTTAAAGCTGCATTGGAGTGGCAGTCTGTTGAAATTAACATGCTAACACACTGCAACTTCACATCATTGGAACACCATAATTTTAAAACTGACAAACCAATATCTTATGATTACTAACTAGGTAATTGCAACTGTAAATGCTGATTTCATGGTGACAATAATACCGGTAATTCACTGTATATCTGAGAACTGATCAATTATAATAAGGCGTGTCCAGATAGGGCCACTTGCTAAAGCTCAATAGCACTTTCATAAAAGCGTGCCATCTTACCGACACAAAAGACGCCATTAGGCTATCACACAGCTCGCCATCACAACACTGAAAAACACTTTCGCACTAACACAAGTTCGCACCACACGCTGTCACACTAACACACAACACACTGTCACGCTAATACAATTTCACACAACAAAATATCAGGCTAACACGAGTTCACACTATCATGCTAACACGAATTCACAAACACACTGTCTCGCTAACACAAGTTCACACAACACGCTGTCTCGCTAACACAAGTTTTACACAACACGCAGTCTCGCTAATACGAGTTCATACAACACACTGTCTAGCTAACACAAGTACACGCAACACACTGTCACGCTTAGATGAATTCACACAACACACTGTCACGCTAACATGAGTTTACACAACACGCAGTCTCACTAACACGCGTTTACACAATACACTGTCACGCTAACACGAGTTTACACAATACACTGTCACGCTAATACAAAGTCACAAAACAGGCTGTCTCACTATTCACTAACACAAGTTCGCACCAAATGCTGTTGCGATAACACACTGTCATCCTAATACCATTTCACACAACACACTGTCATCCTAATACCATTTCACACAACACACTGTCAGGCTAACACGATTTCACACAACACACTGTCACGCTCACAACACACTGTCATTCTAATACCATTTCACACAACACACTTCACACAACACACACGAAGTCTCAAAACAGGCTGTCTCACTATTCACTAACACAAGTATGCACCAAACGCTGTTGCGATAACACACTGTCATCCTAATACCATTTCACACAACACACTGTCATCCTAATACCATTTCACACAACACACTGTCAGGCTAACACGAGTTCACACAACACACTGTCACGCTAACACAAATTCAAAAATCATGCAATATCGCTAACACGAGTTCACATTACACGCAGTCTGGCTAACACGAGTTCACACAATATGCAATCTTGCTAACATGAGTTCACACAACACACTATCTCTCTAACACCAGTTCACACGACAAATTTTCAGGATAATAAGCTCACACAACACACTGTCACGCTAACACGAATTCACACAACATGCTGTCTCGTTAATAAGAATACACACAAAACGCTGTCTCGCTAACATGAGTTTACACAACACGCAGTCTCGCTAACACGAGTTTACACAACACGCAGTCTCACTAACACCAGTTTACACAACACGAAGTCTCGCTAATACGAGTTCAATCAACACTCTGTCTAGCTAACACGAGTTTACACAACACACTGTCACACTTACACTTTATACACGATTTTACACAACACGCTGTCCCGCTAACACGAGTTTACGCAACACATTGTCAAGCTAACAAGAATTCACACAACCCACTGTCAGGCTAACACAATTAAGTTCACAAAACACACTGCCTTGCTAACACAAATTCATACAACACACTGTCTCGCTAACACAAGTTCACACAACACACTCACATTGCTGAGTTTAAAGTAAAGGTCTACCCTAATTTGAAGAGGTTTAAAACTAACATATCTCTATATTAGTAAAAAGCTTCAAATTTAAGACAAAAACATTTATGCAGTAATGTTCCTTAACATGCATCTGGCATATAAAATGAATGAGACCTTAAAAACCTCACAGTACATGTTTACTTAGCTAATTAAAGGTCTAAATTGATGCTATTCAACAATATATATCAACATCTCTAAGTATGTGAATGAGTGAAATTCTCAAATAAATATTATAAATCAAAGTATCAATAAGAAGCTGAACCTTACGTCGCAGGTTCCAATCCCATTGCTAAATGCTTTAGACAGGTTACTTCTATGAGACTGCATAAACCAAGATTCTGTGTCACGGTAGGTGTTAGCACAAAATGGATCTCATACTTCTTAAAGGCAATAAGTGCTGAGTACAAGTCTATATTTGCAGCTAATACCATCTCAAGTGGTGGCACCATGAAATGACTGAAAAATGTATGATTAAGGCAAATAAACAAACATTAAACCATTACAGCAGTCTTATCAAACAAAAAAAGCAAACTTTCTATTATTACAATTTTTTTAAACAAATTTCTTTTGCAATTTAACTGAGCAATATTTGTCCTTTTTTGTCAGTAAAGTATGATATTAAATAATTAAGACTTTTTGAGAACATCTATTTATAGCGAGTCCAGACAGCAGCACAAATCCCTGCCCATAATGCGAGCTCTTATGATAACACCTTGGCAAAAGAAGATTGTGACTTGCACATTGCTCCACACAATTTTTCCGCAGTATACTTTGGACACACAGTGCTTAGCTTCTTTAACATGTTTAAGCTACATTCAAAATTCATTTCTATTTAATTTGAATTAGCTATCCTTACTCATGTTCACATGGAGCTAATGGGAAGTAATTTAACGAGCAGTGAATTCATTCGAATTAAACATTTGAATAAACTCTCAGTGTGAACATTGAGCATGGATGCACCAAATGTCAAATGCGGCTTGACAAGCACAATCTAAATTAAAACTAACTAAGTATCTGCCCTCACCCTTACAGTCACACTGTCAATATATAATTAGTTGAATATATTCTGTAACATTAAGTGCAGTTTGAATTATAGAGTATGATCACTATGATAGATAGTAGGACTGTTGAAATTACATCCTCAAATTTAAAAAAAATAAAATATAAAGCTGTGGGGATTTACAAGGCAAACAGAGAGCGTCTGAACTGTAAAACAGATAATATATCGGTGTGTCTGTGTATTTCTAATAACATCAATGTACGTCACTGTCATGTAATCAGTAGTGTAAATTTTAAGTAATAAAAATATTCTAACCTTCATTCCAATGGTCCAAGCCAATCATACATTAAAATGTCGCCGTCAGCTCTTTCATCACTCGATACAATTATCACTGGGGAATCCGAAGCAGAGTCAAGAGTGTTCATCCTCAAACGGATTCTTTGTAAATCTAGACTTCCGACTCGACTCGAAGGGGCACACTGAAAACGGGATATACTTAGACCTGATATTTTGACGTTTTAATTTTTAATTAAATGGTAATATTGAGTATTTTAAATTACTTATGTACAGACTTTATGATTCGAGGCATATGCTATACAAAAATCCAATTGTTTTGAACATTTACAGACAAATTTGAATCAGGTCAAATAAGTGTTTAGTAGGGGAAAGTGTTGATATTTCGGACACTTCAGAATGCTTTTTCGGAAATACTTGGCATTTACCGCTAAATATAGGCATGCTATACACCGTTCGATGCAGAAAACCTTCCGCTACTTATTTTCGTGGTACATCGGCTCTTTTCGTGATATAATATCATTAATAAACGCATTTAAACAGTATCAGGTAGGAGGTTGTAATTTCGGACAGTGGTGTTGTAACTTCGGACACACGGTGTTACAGTCGGACATTGGGTAAAAGAAACCGATTACACGATGGTCGTGCTAATTACAGCAGGGAACTTTGATTAGCTTTTGTCGGGATGTATAAAATAAAATATAAACATTTTTCAGTAGCAAGAATTGTATTTGCCGCAAAAATTATAAATAGCGTGAATAATATGTAGGATAAGTATGTGTAGCAAACACATATATGATATATATGCAGATATATAATAAAATTAATTCATTTATTACTTGCTTCACATTTGTTCCTTGGGTTTTTCTTTTAATTTTTTTCTTTCAATTGATTTTTTATTTAACCAAAATAAATTAATAAAAAAAACGATATGAACACTTTTTTTACAACAAAGTACTAGGTAAGTCACTAAGGTTTTAAAATGAAAAAAAAGACTGATAAATCACGGGCTAAATATATACTAGAGACCATCGGGGAATAAAAAATGATAATGAGGTGTTTGCAAAGAAAAAAACCCATCTGAATATCTTTTGCCAGGTAGACTTTAATTGTATATAACATCTAGAACCTTGTGGTCAGGTAAATTTATAAATGTATTGAGTCAAAGTACGTTTTCAATTAAATTACGACTTTTTTTTTCAAATTTAATTTGGGGGTGACGTTTTTGTTTTTGTGGAACTGACTGTATAGTGTCTGGGAAACCCATTGCAAATGAACATCTAAGTGACATTACGTTGCATGTTAGCTTATTTTTTTTAAAAACAATAAATTGAATAGAATAATCATGATAATTAAAATACGTAATTTTCATTTATTTTTTTTTTTGTTTAAATTAAATGATTGAACTTTGTAAGTAGAAGGCTTTAAAAATATTAAGCAGAACACCACAATTTGAATCATCTTCCCTCTCTTTCTCTCTCTCTCTCTTTACCACCCCCCACCCCCCCACCCCCCCACTTTTTAAAAACAACTGAAAAAAACACACAATCATTTTAAAAGTTCGTTTTAAATGTTTTTAAGTAAAAAAAAAACCCCAAGCTATGGTCAAATAAGTAAAAGGTCTAATTAATGGGTCAAATTTTAGTCACGTTTTCGTCTCTCTACAATCGTTAATTATTTCCATTTACGTCTTTATGAAATATTGAAGAAAATAATTATTTAAAGTACCTTCAACCGTGCACCATTTCTGTCAAACTAAAAGTAGACAATGCCGTCAGTGAAGGTCATTTATTTATGGGTCGCATCTGATTTGACCGCAAAGATTTTTTTTGTAAACCATTTTGTAAATGTGTTATCTACAGAAGGAAGTTTTAATATCATAATAAATAACAAAAGAGAAAAAGTTATAAAGCTCTTTATTGACTGTCCGAAATAACACCCCCGCGTGGTTTCGACCCCTTTTCCTTGTTCGACCCGCGTGGTTTTGACCCAAGTGGTTTCGTTCCGCAATATTAATTATAACAATTTCGATAGTTTAAAAACATTTTTAGGGGGCTTATTCAAAATATTGAGATTGTTTAAAACCGATCGTGACTGTTTATTCATTATTAAAAATATTGCTAAATAATTATGTTTATCTAAACCATTTATTATTACGTATATTATCCCACAAAGGGCTGATTAGTTTTTAAGGAAAATGTTAAAATATTTATAAATTATTTATAATTTATTTCAAATGAAATTAATTGCATCCTTGTCCTAAAATCAATCTCAAGTTTACTATTGACTTGACAACCAATAATTGACACGTATCCCTCCCTGAAGCCATACAGCTACCTTGAAACCATGTGAATACCTAAGGTACACCATACCTTATGGTGTGAACCCCTCTATTTACCTGTATGTATATAATTATAAGTAGGTCGAAACCACTTGGGTCGTTACCACGCGGGTCGACCACGGAATCGGGTCGTAACCACTCGACACCGTTTACAAACAAGCGCGAAAAAATCCTCTAAACTAGGTACTAATTATTGTTGTGTACATCATCACATTTTAAAATTATTTGAATAAAAAGAAAACAAAGAAACACCGAATCAAAACTATATCTTTTAGATGCATCAACTAAAAATGTGCACATACATGTATGCAGTAAAGGCTTGGCTGGCTATAGTAGACAACTTGTTCCTGAAAGGTTTCTCATATACATGTACTTGTTTTATATAAAAAACAATTAAATATAGCTGGAAGTTTATTTCTTTTTATATCAAATGACAAGATTTTATAAGTTCGAAATTATTTCAGTCAAACTTTTTCATAATATACCAATATTTTTAGCTATCAGAAAAAACGTGTATGAGCTATTAACCCCTAATTATAGGGGCCAGCCCCTTTCATTAATCTAATATGAAAGCTCTCGTAATTACACACAACTTTTGTTATATATTTCATACCAAATTATTCTCGGTTCAAAAGTTATTACACAAAAAGTAGCAAAAATTCAAGAAAAAAAATTACTAAAATTTGCCGTTTTATAGCTTCCAAACTTTAGGAAATCAGCTTATAATTTTATCGTTCTGCACATCTACAATGTATTGGCTACAAATTCTCCAACTTTCGTGTAAATATCTTACGTCGTTCTTGAGATTTTTAGTGGAAACGAGACATCAAAATTATCAATTAAAGGGCAATAACTCACAATTAAAGGCATGCATCAAAAAATTGAAAACAGGTGTAAATAGGTTTAATTCCAAGGTATCTAACCTGAAAGTTTCATAAAAATCAGTCCAAAGGTCTTTGAGAAATAGCCTGTCAAAAATCGAGCGGGAAAAAAAAAAATAATAATAAGAAACAGTAGAATAACAGTAGGGTCTTCCGAAGGAAGCGGAAGACCCTAATAATAAGAAACCGAGTAAAAACAATATGTTCCCAAACTCCGTTTGGGGAACATAATAACTAGTGCTAATTGTAACGGGGACCGTTACAGATGTTCCCCAAACGCTCCCCATGTCCCTTAGCGTGCCTTATTCCTCTAAGACCTTTTATAAATATGCTAGTCTCCCAAGATTTCATTTAAGAATATAAAAGTTACAATGATATCAACTATCAACGATATATTGTTTAACGTTTTGCATGCGCGCACACGTACATGTACATGCATATGCAAGATGATTATGGCATGTTGATTAAACGATTAACATATCTTTCTATCCCGCGAATCAAAGAAAAAAATACATATATAAATTTACCATTTTTCAAGCATATGTCATATTTTTAATATATTGATTCACATTTTATTTCTCTACTTATTTTAACCTCGGGCTCAAAGTTGGTTTTCTTCCGACGACAAGGCAGGGTTAAAGTCGACTAAGGGTATCACGCCAATACCTAACCAATCAAAATGAACTTATTCAATAGTAGTTCCATACATGGAAAAGGGATTTTCCTTTCTGTTCAGATTTTTTTTAAATATTTCCTCTCAGGCCATTTTGACAACTCTGATACCTGTGCCTGGTAAATTTTATATACTTTGTAAATAAATATATAAAGGTTTTTTGACCGGAACTATTCATTTTTTCCAATGCATAGGGAGCTACTCTCTGGGTTTTACAAGAGATGTTTAAAAAGACATTCGTGTCAGCTAATGTGACCTATATTGTTTAACACCTTCTTATTAATATTTTTTTCATGAATGCAAATATCTGATTATTTTACGAAGGAGCGTACATGTATATTGATTTTTTAATATACCGAAAATCGCTATTTCTGGGGATTGCGTAATTCTAAAAAAAATTCAAATAAATTTCAAAGGTAAATTAAACAAAGGATGCTTGGTATTAAAATATTATTTCAAATCAGTAGAATCGAATGCTATTAACGACATCTGAATAAATAGGCTATAAAAGGCTTATATGCCAACTTTGGTCATCTGCACTTTAATTTTAAACACGACAGGATTTGTAATTTTTTCTGTATAAATTAATAATTTCTATATACTTTGGAAACTCAAATGAAATATTTTAATACACTTTCCTCGAGCTCTTTTCTGCAGTTTTCCTGAAATTTTATGTGGGTCCGAGGTGTTATTTGAGTTTAACAGTGATTCTCTACGTTGCCATTAATTTGATTTGTTTGTGTGCGTGTGGGGGGGGGGGGTGGGGGGTTATTTTTATTCTTAACCTATTTAACGTTGGAGTTGAATCTTGTATCTTATTCCAAGAACTTAAGATTGATTGTGACATTTGGATGAAAGGTCAAGGTCATTAAAAACCACCACCTCTTCAACTTCTAACCTGTCAACCGAAATAAACTCTGAAAGGTGTTTCTAGATACATGTACATGTACTTCATGTTTCTTTTTACCCTTGGGTCAAGGACAAAGGTTAAGGTCGATTTCAAGTTCATAGGTCAAGGTGATTTTGGTAAATAGTTAATATCAACATTTTATTCAGGTTACCAGTGACCTTGACCTAAGTTTCAAGGTCAAGG
>NW_026940836.1:0-12687 GCF_032062105.1 Saccostrea cuccullata
AACAAACTTTTAGAAATAGTACATTACATACCATCTGAACATGTGCACCTATTAATTAATTTGTCAAACGAGTATGAACACTAACGTATAGAAACCATGCTTTACTACAAGACTTAGAATTACATGTGTTTCTATCTTTTAGGTCTATAAGGAAATGAGTTTGAGGTACAGAAAATTAGAGCGAGGAGTTGCCAACCAACAAAAGGAGTGAAATGTCTAGGATTAATTAGTTTGCTCATTAATTATGGTAGCAAATCGCCTTTTATTTACATTTGGTGCTATCTCCATCTCGTATTATTTAAATCTTTGTTATGTAATTGTGATGGATCATTTCACTGGGTATGCTAAATAAATTATGTACCATAGCTCATCCTATGATGGACAATAAATTGATTGTACATTTTTCCTGAAATCCTAGTTCAATGTTTAGTTCATGAATCAAACAGAACTGGGGTTTTATTATTTTAAAAACAACAGGAGCTTCATGCACATAGCTCTTATAATGAATTTTTATAGTAAAATGATAATGTCTGGAAATGGACTTTCACCAACCCTACTCCATGATGTGATATGCCTGCTGTCATCATTTCCCTGTGACTGTGATCTTTTTTAAGAGATTTCAGTTACTTTGTTAAAAGTTTGCATTACATTTTTAGGATCGTTATACTGACCTTGTAAGCAAATATATTGTATATTTGTTTTTTACATATTAGCTCTATCTGACAGATACCAGAAAAGCTTATGTAATGGTCAAGTGCCCATCTTCTGTCCGTTTTCAATCTGTAAGCATTTTTTCTTTTTTGAAAATTCCACCCTTCCTTTTGTTTTAGTTTAATTTCAATTATTTGGCAACAATTAAATTAACTACGCTTAGATATATAATTCATACATTTCCTTCTTTGGGTTTTGAACTCCGATGAAAGGTGTTGCTATGGTTATTAAAAGTAGAATTTTCTATGGAATACCTCTGAGTTACTCCTCCTACATTTTTTTCCTGACTTCAATATAACTTCAATATAACTTAGCACAAAAGTAGAGTACATTATTGTAATCATTGGTTTTTGATTTTGATGAATGATATTGCTATGGTTCCTTATTTAAAAACTTGTTACCAAGAACCATTGGACTAGAAATGCTGAATCTTATGTTGAAACTTCCTGAGGTAGTGTAGATTCTAATTGTCAAATCATGCCCCCCCCCCCCACCCCCACCCACCCCAGGGAAGGATAGGGTCACACTATGAAATTCAAATTTTACATCGATATGTATATGAAAAATCTACAAAAATTTTCTTTTCTAGAACCGAACAAAAAGTATACGAGGAAGCTTCCTGAGTTAGAATAAATTTTAAATTACAAGTAATTATTCATATTGTCGCGGATGTATTCGGAGATTCGGCCACAAAAAGTCTAAATTTATGTTGAACTTCTTTTGTTAATTAACCTGTACCTGATTTATTCGACTTCAGTTTTCTAACTCTCCAATTTTAGTAAATTCTTAGCATCAGTTGGATAATCTAATCTGTGGATTAACATTGTAGTATAGTTGTGTATTTAATATTGCGATGGCAGTGAATAAAATAGTACTTGCTATCTGATGTCCAACGAAATACGCGTGGACGGGTTATCTACTTGATCCCAAGGGGGTATGTAACATCTGGGGTCTAAGTTGATGTGGGGAGTGCCGAGCACGCGGTTTGAGCAGAACAAAGAAGGCTGTTTAGATAGGCAGACGTATTTAGGTTTATGCAGACGTATTTTGGTTTATGCAGACGTAGTTAGGTTGATTGTATGTACATCGGTACTTGAGTTAGGAAGATTGGGGGGAATTAAAACTCTATATTTCCTAGTATCTAATTATTATTAGACAATAGAGTTGTTGGATTTGTCCTGTTTATTAATTTTATGGATTCGTGGCCTGTTGAGAGTGCTGGAATCTGGGTCATACTAACTAAGTGTATGACTGTCGCTTTACCGTGTTTGTAAAGTGTGGGACCCTGTGTCTTGTTCTATTGTGTCTGTCTGTGCGGTAGAGCACTGGTTTGGTTTTTATCTGCTGTTTCGTTGGCTTAGTATGATTTCTTAGCATGTTTTGTAAATACGTTGAATATATTTAGTCTGTATATACGTTGCGTATATTTGTATATTTTGCAGCGCACATTAGTCATAGTTCATCCCAAGGTCTGATTCTTATCAGACCCGATCCCTGAGTGTTGTAGGGAGGCCGGTTTGGCTCTAACCCGTTCCCTTACACGTTACAATATCATCACCAATGGTAGAATCGGACCAACTTAAAGTTAATGTTTTGAAAAGTAGGTCATATTTCAAGGTTATGTGTCAAAAATCATAGTTTATTGGAAAATGTAATGTACATGTGAAATATGATAGCCCTACATGTACGAGGGTCATTCAAAAAGTTTTGTCCCCCCAAGTCCTCCATAAAAAAAAAATGAACGTAGATCACATCAAACACACTTGTTATGATTCAATAAATTCTTTATAAACCACAACGTCCTTGCAGAAAAAGAATTGCTCGACGTTTTGAAGGCTTCTTAAGATTTGAAAATACCCTACACGTGATACTCTATAGTTTCATCATGGGAAAGAAGGTAAATACAACAGCAGAAATGAGAAGCTACATAAAAGCCTGTGCTAAACTTAAAAAATCAGTAAAGGAAACATTCGAAGAGGTACACAATATTTATAGAGACCAACAGCCGTCATACAGAACCGTTTCTAGGTGGCTGAAAAAATTCAAAGATGGGAGAGAAACTGTTAAAGATGATGTACATCCGGAAGACCAAAAACGGTTAGTAATGCAAAATACTTGCTGATAATCAAAGATCTAGTCGAGAAAGAGGGAAGATACACTGTTAAGGACTTAGCTCAAATAGTAGGGATATCAATGGGAGCAGTTAATAAAATTCTTACAATAGATCTCGGTGACAGAAAGATTTCAGCAAAGTGGATACCTCATTTACTGAATGAGAAACAGAAAGCTAATCGCGTTTTATGTGCAAAAAAAAATCAAACTATTCAAAAAGAGAAAAAATCGACTATTTTCAGACATAGTAACAGGAGATGAAATGTGGGTTCATTATTTTCAGCCGCAGAGAAAGTTTAATAATAAAGTCTGGATGACAAAACATGGAAAGCGTCCAGTTATTACCAAACGCTGTCAGAGGACAAAGAAGATTCTCTATGCCATTTCCTTTGATAGGGAGGGTGTTGTGTTGCAATTTCCTATTCCCAAGAAGAGAAATATTACTGCTTGAAAATGTTAATGTTGAAAAACTCTAGGTGTCCATATAGATCAAAATCTTCATTATAATTATCATGTAGATTCAGTTTGTAAATCCTTAACATACAAGTTATTTACACTCCGTAAAATCAAGAAATTTCTTCCATTAAATACCAGAAAACTTTTTTATAATGCATATATTTTGCCTTCAATAAACTATTGTCTTACAATATGGGGCAATGCATCTAAAACTAGCATTGAAATAATTCATAAACTTCAGAAACGGGCTGCTAGAATTATTCTTGATTCATCACCCCATGAACCATCAAAACCATTGTTTGAAAAACTGGGATGGCTAAATGTGTTTGAATTAGTCACACTACATAAGTGTATTTTATTGTACAAAACTTTTTATGGTATGAGCCCTGAATATCTCCAGGACCTTTTTGTTTTTCATGGCCATGATTCCTATTCCTTACGTTCAGAATTAAACTATAATCTTCGTTTACCAAAACATCGAACAATTTTATTTAGCAATCTATTCAATATTCAGGTGTAAATTTATGGAATAACCTACCATTACATGTAAAATTATCTTCAACCTTACCTATTTTTCGACGAAATGTAGAAAAAATTATAATTAGGCAACGTCTGTAAATAAATGTTTGAATATGTCCTTTGTACAAGATGTTTGATTATTACTATTGTTTAAGACAATGTCTCCTGAACAATTAATATTGACTTCTTTGTTTTGAATCTATATCTCATTTAGCTGTACATTACATTTAATTATTCATGCATTAACGAACTCAACATGTTTTATCTTTGTATCATTTTATGTAATATGTTGTTTGAAATTAGAAGGCCCCGGGGAAGAATAGTACCTTGTACTAATCGGGTAACCTTCTCTAAATAAAGCATTATTATTAAGGTCTTCCGTCTTCACGGAAGACCTTATAGTGATTCTACTGTTTCTTATTATTATTTTTCCGTACATCTAATTTTGTGCACGCGATTTCTCAAAGACTGCTGGATGGATTTTCATGAAATTTGCAGGAACAATGTGTTGTTATCTGAAGTTATTTTATCCGAGATATTTTTAGGAAATTTCTTTCTGGTGCTAAGTTACGGACAATTTTTCTGATTTAAAATGACATTTTGTCCACGGTTAATCTCAAGAACGGTAAAAGATATCACTGTGAAACTTTCAGGGATTATAGATCGTTATAAGTACTTTCCAGGATATGAACTTTTGTATGTCGTCTCTACTTCCTGTCGTTACGGCAGGCGAATTTAAAAAGTCGAATTTTCTAACTTTTTTGTTTTTCAATATTTTTGAATTATATTGGTATGGTTAATAGAAACCTTTTAAATTAGGCTGAATATATAATTTGATTTGAAATTGATAAATCCAAACTCAAGATATTAACAATCAAAAATTTGAACCGGGACCAAAATGGCGGCGGTCTCTGTCAACGCCGACATTTCGCAATAGGGGTTTACAGAGGCAGCCGAGCGTTTGCATGAACGAAAGTAACATAAGGAGCAATGAAATGAAAGGAATACTTGGATTTTCACGACGTAGGTACGTTGCAATTCTGTGTCAAACTACATTTATAATCTAAGGCCTCCTTACACGTCTTCTTTAATTGGTTTTAGTTGTTTCTCAAAGTAGAAATAGAAAAGAATTAATGTGCAAATGAAGTACAATACCTACTATCTTTTATTTTGCATCACGGAAACATATAGCTTAAATCGTTGTTATAAGTTATAGTTTTTCAAGAAACAATATATATATAGTAAGTATAAAACTTGACCATTGTTTTCCCATGCACACTTGTGTCATATTAAATTAATAGAAAAGACAACTGTTACAATAAGGAAATTTTTTTATAAGACAACTATTTTGAAAAGACCGTTTAACTGACTTTTCATATAAACAATTTTTTTCCTCAATGCAAGTTATTGAACATAATGAAATCTTATTCCTTGACCCTGGTAGGGCGATCGAGGCATTTTTCCGGTAAAACACACAACCTTTATCATGAAAGTGTAGGTAATCGGAAAAGTCCACTTTCGTGATTAACAGGAATTTTTTTTTAAAAATTAACCATTCATAGCTGTTTCACTGCTTTAGTGTTATTTGCCTATATACGATATGTTACATGTATGTATTAAATATACTTTCCACTCCTCGAAATTTAGGCGATAAGAACGCTCTTTTGTTATTTGGTTTGGTTGAAGCTATCTCACCTTCCAAGGGAAAGGCGCTAAGATTTACTCGTGGCGTTTGGCGCGAAATTATGAATAGTGACCCTCCTTTCATAATTACAAGACAGATTAACTGTTGCAGAATTACATGTACATACAAGTGAATTTAGAGAAGTTGTTCAAATAGCGTAATCGATAAGCGTATTGGATTTTCACGCTAGTGACCCGTTTAAACTACCAATGTGTCCAAAAAAATGTTAAATAGATTTTCAGCTCGATTTTAGGGTTATTTTTCGGATAGGACGGAAGACCTCTCGTTGCTCGCAACGAGATCGTTTCTAGTTATTATTATTATTATTATTATTATAAGGAGGAAGGATGCCTCTTTGAGATTTTTGAATTGCAGGGTCCCTGGGTTAGGGCTTTTTGTGTTAGGGCGGGGCTTTAATGTTTATATAGTGAAAATGCATGAATTCTTTGAAAATAATTTCCTTTGTTGTTGGGTATAATGCCAATGAGCTTAGTATATATTTATGACAAAAAAACATGCTTCTTCCAAAAATGGTTAATTTCCTGGCCCCTGAGAAAGATAGTGGTACTTTGGGGGGGGGGGGGGTAGCATAGTCTGAAATAATTGAATGCTTTTAATCAAAACATTTTGATGTTAATCAACAGCAAGATGAAATAAAATTTTTAAAAATGTCCAAAATTTTGAAAGATGTGGCCCCAGGATCAGTGGTTCTTGTGGTATAGGGAGCTCAACTGTGGACCCGCCCTAACACAAGAAGCCCTGACCCAGGGGCCCTGAATTTTAATACTACTTGAGAATGCCATTTTAATACAGCATATGACTTTATGACTTTGGATTTTTTTTAACCAAACATTTTCTTGCTATATATTACTTATGATAAGCAATGGTGCCTGTTTCAAAATTGAATTTCCCTGGCCTCTACTGGCTCTAGTTTAAAACATAAATCAAACTCAATTGTTGGACTTGATGCTTACATGTCAATATGACTACACATAGCTTTTCTGTTCTTGGGATTTTCCCCAATATTTTACTATGTAAATTGATCCACCCTTGTGGCCCCACCCTACCCTTGGGGGTTATGATTTGAACAAATTTAATTCTACACTACCTGAAAATGCTTCCATATAAATACCAGTATCACTACTCATGGCTTTGCTATTGTTGAGAAGATTTTTTACAAATATATTTTATATACCGTAATTTTTTTTCGTATCTCGATCTGGAATAATCACTTCCAAATAAGCTTAATTTTAAAGATTTGTTAAAACCTATACATTATCAACTTTTATACAAAAGTTTCCTATATAAAAATGATTTTTTAGAAAACCGTATTCAAATTTTAATATATTTTTTTTGACTAACCAATTATGGATTTTCTTACCAATTACCATCGTTCTGACCGATTAATCGGTTAACCGGTTAAGAATCCTCTATACACTGAACACTAAAGAGTTCTGATTTTATTGTATTTTTCTGCAATTAGAGTACGTGATCTGCCCTTAGATTTATTGTTAGATTCTAATTCTAGATAATAGATTTGTAAGATTATTACAAGTAAATGACACGCACCATACAGTGAAAATTAAATAGATAAGCTCAATATTGACTCCTTTATGCAATATATTTTTCTTAGTGCCCAAAAACATTTTGCACTTGTGTAGAGAAGGTCCTTAATACAATTTGTAATTGAAGGAGTTTTCGCCATATTCGATTGATTGTTCACTCACCATATCTGAGGACCCTTATATAAAGCCGCTTACTATCACTGTTCAGTGTAAACAGTTGTCATCGATGTAAACAGACGTGCTACACAGCAGTTGTTAGAGACAAAAAATAACCGTGTATATGTACGTTAGGAGAAAAAGATACCAATGACAGTTACGACAGTTGCATAGATCACTGCAGTGTACAACAATTCACGCATGATAAATGCAATAAAATGTAAACAAAGGTTATGTAAATTTCCAGAACAAATACAATCGCCATTTCACACCGATACCCCTCATAATATTATAATTCGGGAGGTGGTGTGCACATAATTTCTTGTTGCTAATAACTGCTGTCTAGCATGCGTTTGTTTTTACCTGCGACAACTGATTACAACGAACAATGATAATCTAAAAATAGTTATAAATTTACATTTTTTTTTAATTCAAAATTTGTCACATTTTTCACACAAATCACATTTTTATATGCATCTCGCACATCAAACGACAACTGCACGTTCAGCGATGTTCTGAGTGAGACATGAGAGAGGTACATGTAGTTTATTCCTCGATCTGTTACGTGTTCAATTTTTATGTTAAATAACAATCTTTACTTTTGTGACATAGAGGATTTGTGTATTTATATAATGAGAATCATTCATTAATTTGCTGTTCTGTTGTTACATACGGATTGATGAATGAAGACACAAACAAGTGTTTGTCAGTGATGTATGATAATTTATTCAACCTCGGGCGTCTATATACAAATGTAAAATGAAATCTTTTTTTTTACTTTGTCCTGAAAAAAAAAACAAATAGGAAAGTTAATTTTTCCTATAATAACAACAATAATCAATATATCTAGAATCCTATTTCTGATTTCAAAATTATGCAAATTAAAAACATAAATGTTGAATTGAAATTCATTTTTTACATTGGGAAATGCATACTCGTACAAAGTAAAGACATGACGAATAAAATCTCTTTAAAATATATAAATATATTTCATGAACATCAGATACAGGTATATTTGTCCAAAAATATTATTTTGTTTAATTTTCGAAATTGTGCATATAATAAATATTATCTACCGTATATACTGCCTATACATGCATCCCCCCACAAAAAAAAATTCCCGACGTATAGTCGGGTATATACGGTAACCAATTACCTTACACCGGACCGTCTAGAAGTATTGTTGAAATCTGCCTCCCCCCACAAACCCCCGTCCCCGTAAGTTGAGAATCCAATACCATATCCGGGGGAGGTGTACGTTCGTCTGACCGAGGTAACCCGGGGTCCGTAATAGGTCTGGGGAAGGCTGTACGATCTCCGGACGTAGTAAGAGGAGGGAAATCCTGTGGATCCCCTATAAACTGATGAGGAGCCGCCCCGGGAATATAATCCCCTGAATCGATATAATCTAAGCCTGAACCACCGGAGCCACGAAGGTAATCTAAGCCTGAATCACCGGAGCCACGAAGGTAATTAAACCTGAATCACCGGAGCCACGAAGGTAATCGAAGCTTGAACTGCCGGACAAAGATCCAAAGCCAGATTCACCTATGATAGGTCCGCCTCCGAGGAAATAGTCATCTGCGGCACCACTTCCAAATCTGGGTCCACTATCGTAATACCTCTCCCGGTATACCGAACTACCGCCACCAAGGTAAGGTCTATATTCGTCTATGTCGAAATGGTCCTGGAAGATCCCTATAGGTAGAAGTGGATGACGAAGAGTAAGGTATGAGATTGGTTCTGGTAGATGTGGAAGTTCTTGTGACAACATCTGCCCCGGCGCCAAAATCTCCTGAAAGGCCGACTCCTGCTGACCCAAATCCAGGTCCGTCCAAATCTGAAAGACCCGCGGTTGCTGGTCCAAATCCAGGTCCGTCCAAACCTCCTGAAAGGCCACCACCACCAACTAGTTCTGAAGGGAGTGAAAAACCACCGGATCCATCTGGTCCAAGATCCCCTCCTGGTCCCACTGGCCCTACTCCTGCTCCGGGTCCATCCAGAGGTCCTAAATCGGATCCTGAATCTACTGGTATGGGTGCAATGGATGGACCACCTACGTCAACATCTCTGTATAATTCGTCATAACCAATACTAGGTCGAACACTGGAAGTAGAACTTCGGACAAAGGTTCTCCCTACATCACCTGGAAGATAATCAGGTCCAACTCCATCTGGGATATATCCCACGGGTCCAGCAGGTCCACTGACCCGCCAGCACCACTGTATAACTCTTGGTATGTGAGACTTGATCCACCAGGTACCGCCGAACTTCTAATAAAGGTGCTGTCTAGCCCAGATCCAATAGGGGAATCTCCAAAGATCCCCTCCTTGAGAGAGAGATGACCGCCTGATGTTAGCGATGTCGTACACTGAGTAAACTCGAATTCCCCTTGATCGGAGTATTCTGGCCACTAACTCAGAATACTGGTTCTGGTAGCCGGGGACAAACCTTGTACCAAGGTTAATAACTCTTGGAGGGTTACCCAGTGCCGACGCGGCAAGGAGAAGTAGCACACAGAACCGCATATTGGTCGTCTGAAATGATATTAAAAATATAACATTTTTGATTGATTGATTGATTGATTGATTGTTTGATTGTATGATGTTTATCGTCCCCTAGAATTTTTCACTCATATGGAGACGCCACCACTTGTCAGTGGAGAGCTGCAAATTTTGTCCTATGCTCGGTACTCAGGGCCATTGAGCAAGAAGGGATCTTTTTCGTGCCAGCACCTACTGCGACACGGGACCTCGATTTATATGGTCTCATCCGAAGGACCGGTCTCCACGTCCCACAGTGGGATTCGAACCGGAGTTAGGATCAACTCGTTAAATTACTTCTAGAACGGACGCTCTAACCACTGCGTCACCACGCCGGCGATTTTTTTAATACGTTTTCCTATTATGTAACAAATTTAATTTATTCCCACTATAACCCTGACTTCCGCATCGTGTGACATTACACTCTATGGTTTCCTGCCATCTTGGGGCAAATATTCTGGTATGTCACCCTCGAACCATGTGATATATGTATAATGTTATATGTAGTACAAAACATGTTGAAAAAATTCTTGTTCAAAGTTTTGGGTAAGGATCTTCGAAAGTGCACAGTGCAAAACGTGAGATTATATAAACAGAGATAGATATTGGTTACTTGACCTGTATTTTGAAACAAAAAAGTTTTAAAGGGCCAACAAATGTGAGAAGGGATGCCAAGATTTACTGAAGCCATGATGATTCATCATGTAGACAGCCGTACTCGTTAAGTTTTGTTAGAGAAACGATACAGTATGACGGGGCCAGTTGTGTATGATGAGTTAAATTTGATACTGAAACAGAGAATCTTCATCTTCAATTTTTATACCTTTCTTCAATCTCAATCTTAGTCGCCCGCGTGGTGCAGTGGTTAGAGCGTCTGCTGTAGAGTCAGAAGTAAGAATTAATCCTTACATCACGGGTTCGCATTCCACTGTGGGACGTGGAAACGGTCCTTCGGATGACACGTATAATCGAGGACCCGTGTCGCAGTAGGTGCTGGCACAAAAAAAATTCATCCTTCTCTCAATGGCCCTAAGTGTCGAGTATAGGACAAAATATGCTGCTCTCCATCGGCAAGTAGTGACGTTTCCATATGCGTGAAAAATTCTCGAGAGGGACGTTAAACAGCATACAAACAAACAAACATCAATCTTAATCTTTAGTTGAATCATATTTTTAGGTTAACGAGATATAGATTTTTTTTTTTTTTATCCTCTAAGGGTTGATGCAAAAACTCTCAGTGTATATAATCCATTCATCCAAAGGTTTGATTATATATCAGATTCAAGAATTTGTCCTAGGCTTTACAGTTTTATGCCAAGAAACCACTTATAAAAGTTATATATATTTTAAATGTTACACAGAAATCTATGAGGACAACAAATTGAGACTTCATCGCGGGAAAAAAAAATACTTTTATTTTTCTAATGAAGGGTAGAGCAAATAATATGTGTGTTATTTTAGGAACACGCAAATTAAAAACCCTAAAGCATACTCCCAAAAAATGAAAATAGAACAATTTTCGATTTTTAAAAAAAAAAAAATAATTAAAACTTACCCGGTGCCCTCGAAAATGTGGGATTTCTCGCAGATGTGGACAAAAGATTTTGTTCTTTTGAAAAGGATTTTATATCGCAGCCACGCCCTCTTTCTGGTGACGAAAACGTCAATCATCAGATAGTTACCAATAGCATCGAGGCCTTTTATGTCCATGTTTATTCAAAACAATTTAAATGCATCGGCATTGTCAATTCTTAAAAAAAACTCGTTGTCAAATGCGCGATGACCCAAAGATAGTTAATAGAGAAATCCATTATCATGCCTTTTGGCTACAATGCACCAATGAGCAAAAGCCATTGTTACTTTATTTTCAAAGTACTGAGTCTTCATCAATTCATATAGCACTGAATCACTTTCAATTCAGGTAGAAGACGTAAAAGATTTCTTATCCTTCAATTTTGCTCATTAAAATTAATGAAAAGGGTTGATTCTTTTCCTTCATCATAATCCAAGTTTTTTTTATGAATGAAGGAAATGGACAATACGATTGATAGATAAACATTTATTTACATTTATCAACATAAGACCACTATCATATGCTATTGTCGTGTCCCATTTGGGTGACTAAGCTAATTTTTTGAATTGCTGCAAATACTAGTAGTCATATTTCAGATTTTATTTGATATAAGATATGCTCTTCATATGTCAAACTGTGCTACTGAGTATGAATGACCTAAGATTTAAATTTCATGACTCTTGAAAAACTTAAAATGATGTGAACCAAAATGGGTCAGCTACCCTATAGTCTTCTTCTAATTTAGTAAGAATCACAAAAATATTAATAATATAGGATCATGCACTTATACATAACTTTTGTTTTTATGCCCCTGGATCGAAAGATCCCGGGGTATTTTGTTTTTGTCCTGTCTGTTTGTCTTTCTGTCAGTCTGTTGTCAACTTTAATCTAGCCCATAAATATTGAGTGGGTGGGGTTATGGATTTTATATTTCACAGGTGTATTCCTTGTGACAAGACCTTTCCATGAGTACCACCAAATTTGACCTCTTGACCTTGGAGTTTGACCAACTTGTACAAAAAATACCACACTTTAACTTTGGCCATAACTTTTGAACAGTCGAAACTAAGGCTTTCATCTTTCACATGTGTATTTATTGTGACAAGACCTTTTAACTGGTATAAATATTTTTGACCTTGACTTAAGAGTTTGACCCACTTTTTAAAAACTTTACCCTTGCTCTTGACTTTTGAATAGTTAGAAATAGGGCTTTCAAATTTCACATGTGTATTTATTGTTACAAGACCTTTTAACTGGTATAAATATTTTTGATTTACTTAAAGTTTGACCACTTTTTAAAAAATTTACCCCTTCTTTGACTTTTCATTAGAAATAGGGCTTTCAAATTTCACAGGTGTATTCCTTGTA
>NW_026940837.1:0-127220 GCF_032062105.1 Saccostrea cuccullata
TGAAGTCTGTAGGAAACAGATATTTAATCTTAATAATATGAGAAACAAATGCATTGTTTAAAGTTTTTGTGTAAAATGTTTAAATAAAATTATCGCCCTTGGACTTTCAGTTGGATAGATAAAAAGCTTTCAAAGGAAATGTGAAAGATGTGTTGACCTGTAATGAGAGTGGCCATTTTTAAAAGCAGATTCTTGCCTTGATAAATTTACAAGACATATCAGTTTATACATGTATATAGAGTATCTCATTTTAATCGTTTATAAACACACTGACAAGTTTTATTTTCATGCTGTTAAGATTTTTGTCTGTGGGTAATTGCCATGGAAATGACCCCTGACTTCAATCTCTAACCAATGGAATACTCTTGTTGCCTGGGTGACATGTTGGACCCAGGTTGTGTTTATAAATGATTTGCATTGTCTGTGGTTTACGTTGAAATGATTTTGTTTTGGTTATGATGAATGTGTGAGAAAATTGTATGTTTATTTGGTTTGAAGAAATGCATTTCACAGATGTTTTATCAAATAATTGCGTCTTTCAGTAGGGTAGTAGCTAGATTTTATGTATTAATGCTCATGCAGATGAAGATGTTGCTATGGAAACCATTATTTTTGTGCTAGTATTTCTGACACAAGGATTAAACTGAACATTTACAGAGAGGATTTTGTTGAGTCTGTTGCTATGGTTACTTGTCACGTGACCAATGGTTGATATTGTGTATGAATCACAATGATTTTTCTGATATTTATCAGTATGTTGTGAGATATAAACTATATATGAACCTGACTGAATGATTAGATATCATAGCTGTAAAACTACTTAATAAAATGAATTATTAAAGTCTTCTGTTGTTCATTTTAAATTTTTATTGAAGCCTACCATGCAGAGATAAATGTATTTTATAAGTTAAGCAATCAAATTTTTATTTAAATTGTCTTGTTACAGTTGTTTATGTTTGTTGTTTAATATTCCCATTGACAATTTTTTCACTCATCTGGAGACGCTACCACCAGTCTTTTTGGTGGAGAACTGCTTTTGACCTTCACTCTGCATTTAGGGCCATTGATCAGTGAGGGATCTTTTTTCACTCCAGCATGTACTGCGACACAAGACCTCAGTTTATACGGAATGACCAGTCTCAATGTCACACAGTGGGATTCAAACCTTTGATATAAGGATCAACTCCTTACTTCACGACTCTAGAGCTGATGCTCCACCACTATGTCATGTCAGTGACTATTACAGTTGTAAAATACTCCCGCAGACAGTACATGTTACATATTTTGGTAAATCATTGGCTATACATATATACATTTAAAAGAGTTATTTTAGTAGTATATTGATTTCTTAGGAATCATTTGAGTAAGAAACAAAGGGACTTAAAATTATTCTTCTTCCTATTAATTCTACATTTTGCTCTCGCTCCATGAAATTCCAAACTGACAACTGATGTTGTCTAGTCTAGTCAAATCAAGTATAGGGGGGGGGGGCTGAACCCCCTACCCCCCACTTTTTTTCCCAACCTTACCTTTACTATTGAAAATGTTCATAGAAAGGTTGGTTGGCCCCCCACTTCTTACCACAGTATAGTGATATAAGGGAAATGTAGTAATGAATGCCATAAATATTTGAAGTGAACGGAAGTTGTTCTTGGAAAAAGTTTTTCAGAGAGTTACAGTTCTAAAGCTAGAACTCCCAATAACCTTTTTTATTTTACCTTGAAATCTTAAATCCTTGGATCCTCTAAGATGAGATTGTGACTTAATTGATTCTTGAGGTCATGAGGTGTAATTTAAAGTTGCATTGTCTTCTTTGTAATGTGTACCAATAGTTCCATGCTATCAATCCCTGTCAGCTAACCAAAAAGAAGATGATATTACCAGGTATTTTTTAAAACTTGTATCTATAGACTTTTTGATGAAAAAATTTTTAATGAATGAAAAATTTGCATTTACCGGTAAACTTTCCAAACCTTGTATTTTTTTGTGTATGAATTATTATTCCAGTACATGACTACAATTTGCAATATAGTGTATTTGTTATACCCTTATAAATAGCTTTCTATTTATTATTAATAAAAGTCCAACAAAAGAAATGTTATTACATCGGTCTAACAATTTCACCGTTGACTGGTCTGCCGGTCTAACATAAAAATTGTTAGACTGAAACGTTGCAAGTAATTTCAAAATCATCGTTCAATATCGGCGACACGGAAATAGGCTAAGTTTTGAGCTGCAAGAGTTGCTACCAGCAATTAAGGTAAGACAGAAGGGAAAAGTATGTTTTGTGATTAATAATTTGTGTGATAAAATTAAAATACAAGAGGCCCATGGGTGACATCGCTCACCTGATCATTGTGACTAGGTAAAAGTAGAAATTGGTTTATTATTGAAAAGTTTAAATCCAAAAGTAGTCCCATGACCAATCATGGATTTGCTATTCTTGAAAAGAAGATTTTTAAAGAATTTTCCTATACATTTCTATACAAAACTTTGATCGGCCATTTTTACTAATTCCAAATTATCTCCCCTTGAATGAGGGTGTGGCCCTTCATTTGAACAAAATTGACTCCCCTTAACCCAAGGATGCTTTGTGGCAAGTTTGGTTGAAATTGGCCCAGCGGTTCTTGAGAAGAAGTCGAAAATGTAAAAAGTTTACAGACTGACAGCTTTACAGTTGAGAGGTACATTGTGCATTTTTCAGAAGGTGCGGGGTTATCATCTAGCTTTTGGAGTTATAATTAGTACAATAGTGACTTAAGAGGTTTCATTAGGAATTCAAAAAATAGGTATACAGTGGGGTGAATGTCTATATTTGTCTATATTTGTGGGGTTAGATATCTATATTTGTTGGGTTAAAGAATATGGCTACTGGGTTAATATCAGGTCAACTTTACAATGAACTATAAATCAATCAGAAGAAAGGAAACATAAAAAAATCCATGTTTACAGACAATAAAAGACAACAGCAATCCAACAAAGTGTCTTACAAACGATGAAAATAAAGATAATAATAGAGATAATAATTATATAAATATAACTAGTTGAGATCTCGTTGCGAGCAACGAGTGGGTCTTCCGTCAGATTTTTGATGAGATGAGATGAGATTTTGATAGAGATTTTTTTTTTACAAGATTATATTGTAAAAAAAGAAATGATTATGATGGTTTTTTTTAAATATTAAATGTTACATAATCATGAATTCGAATTCTGGTTCCTTATATGAAGGACCAGCCCTTTTTTCTTCAAATCATCTTAAAGTTCTCATGCTCGTTTTGTTCAACAAGTGTTCAGAGATTGTTTTTCGTTTTCGAGTTATAGGCAAAAGAATTATTTAGGGTTCAACATGGTTGACATAAACATCTTGACTTCAGTAATGTATTACAAAATATTAACTGAAAAAAGTTATCAATTGAAGACTTTTGGCCCCTCTCGGCCCCTAATGTGAGTGCACAGCCCTTTTTCTTGATTTCATCTTAAAGCTCTTATAATTTTGATCACTTTTTGTTCAACAATTATTCGAGTTATTTGCAAAAGAAATATTTAGGGGCCAACCTTTCAAATTCCTAATTGGGACGTTTAGCGAAAAATGAAAGGTTGCATATTGTTCTGAACATTACTTTGAACATCTTTTGTTCAATATTACTTATCAAAATATTTCTCCCTTTCGAGATATAAAGCATGAAAATATTTAGCATTCTGACCCTTTGTGGCCCCTAATTATGTACAATACGATATAAAAATCATAATATGTAGTTGTAGGTTTTTGAGATAAACATTTTTGCTTCAGTAATGTATTACAAAATATTGACTATTAAAGAGTTATCGATTAAAGACTTTTGGCCCCTTTTTACCCCTAATTTGATCAGTCAGCGCTTTTTTCTTGATACCATTATTAAGATCTCGTTGTTCTAAATATCATAATTAGAGACAACACTGACCCCACAAAGTATTAGTCAAAGACCCCACTATGTCTTCATATAGTTTTGACAGACAACACTTACCCCATAAAGTGTTAGACAAACAACCCCTTTCTGTTTTCATATAGATATGACAGACAACACTTACCCCATAAAGTGTTAGACAAACAACCCCTTTCTGTTTTCATATAGATATGACAGACAACACTTACCCCATAAAGTGTTAGACAAACAACCCCTTTCTGTTTTCATATAGATATGACAGACAACACTTTATGTTCGACAAACAACCCACCATTTATTTTGTACATTTATGGATAGATATATACTGTAAAATCACATATTTTCGAGGGGTCCAACACTTTTGTGGTCTCCGGAAAATATTTTTCTTGGGGATTTGATATCATGGTTGAAGAAATGTTCAGTAGAAACATAATTATGTTAAAAGCTGCATTTCGTGGTGGACATCAATCAGTGGGTCTCTTAATACATTAAAAACCACGAAAATTAGTGATTTCACAGTATTTCGAAAGAAATCATGCCATGCTTACAAAAATATTTGAAATACATGCTTATTTTCACATGCTACTACACAACATTTTTAAAGAGATCCTTTCAAATTCCTGGTCTCCCTAATGGACTTTACGAGAAGCACTGACTTTTACAGTTGGCTGTTGATTTGGACATTTAAACATTCACATCTACGGAGGTACAGAATTGGTAATGGAAAAGAAAACCTTTCTAGGGGTCATGGATATGGTGTAAAGGGCAATTGTATGTGAAGGCCTGGGTAGGATGTAGGAGGTAAACGAGTGTAGGATGGCTGTCTTTTTCTTCAAGGACAGCTTATCTGTGCTTTGAAATAGCCCTTTATATTTGTTGAATTAAATTTTGAGCTAAATTATAATATCGCAAA
Source organism: Saccostrea cuccullata (assembly GCF_032062105.1). Lineage (NCBI taxonomy): Eukaryota > Metazoa > Mollusca > Bivalvia > Ostreida > Ostreidae > Saccostrea > Saccostrea cuccullata. Next base: position 4,837 of record NW_026940837.1, read on the forward strand.
AGAGCATCCGTACACTGTCCTAGTGTGAGAATAATTCGTCAACCAAAAAAGTTAACGCTTCTCCTAAATGTCCATAAACATATCTTTCTAAATGATATTTTTACTACCGATAGAATGTGAAATAAGGAACAGTTTTCAAACAAAAATCCATTGAGACAGTTCAAATCGCCTGTCCGTCTGTCTAGCTCTGTTCTGTAAACTTTTCACATTTTCGACTTCTTCTTAAGAATTTTTAAAACCAAACTTGGTACAAAGCATCCTTGGGATGTCTGCGGCATTTCTCAGATTTCGGGAATTAGTATCTTGAATGATTGATTTAATCTTGTTTTAACGTCTCTCTTGAGAATTTTAAACCCGCATCTTTTACGGAAGAAAATGCAGCTAAAACAATCCGTCTTTTCCTTAAACTTCAATATGCCAATAAAGGAATATAAGTAATATTCTTAATCACAAAAGCGTCCAGTCTTGTATTCCATCATATTTCAAGTTAAAGACTACAACTTCTATTTCCTACAAATTTTCATCAACTATGGTTCCAGACTTTTTAATTTAAAAAAAAAAAATCCTTTACATGGCCTGGATACCGAGTATCTGAAATATAATCCTCCATCATGTTCATGTTCTTCTTTGGCATATAACAATAGTCCTGCTGGACACGTTATTACAGGTGACGTAAATATTCTGTAAAAGTACAAATATTCGTGGGGGATTAAATTTCGTTTATTTCGTTGTTAACTAAATTCAACGAAATTAAATCCTACACAAAATTTAAAAGACTATATATTGAACAGGGTAAGTTTTAAAACAACGAAACTAAATGCAAACGAAATTATTTTCGATGGCAAAACAACGAAATTTTATGCCCAAGAAAATTTGTGCTTAGAACTACAGTAGTTAACTAGGAGACTTATTGTTCACAGAACAATAAGAGGTCTTTCCACCTTTTGAATTTCAATTTCATTTAATATTTATCTATTTAAAATTAAATTTCATAAAAAAGAAACCAGGAATGGCTTAAAAGAAGAAAAAAAATGAAAATGAAATTTTTTTTTTAGGTGACCTTGACCTTTGACCTTCAAATCATATTCAAGGTCAAAGGTCAAGGGTCACATTGTAATTAACCCCATGTCTCTATGACTTATAGTTTAAAAGTTATAAGGTTTAATATTAAGCACAAAAGCATTTAAGGGCAGTAACTCAATCAAGGAGTCACCAGATCCTTTTGCACTTGAACATAAAAATTTTGCCTAAAGTCCCATAAGACATTAGAGAAGGTTTTGTGTCTTTGCGGTTTACGGTTTTGGAGCAATAGCAATAAAAATGTTTTTTGTACAAGGGACAATAATTTTTAATAGGGTCAATCTTAAGGGACAAGAATGAAATCTAAGACACAGTTTTAAAAGTACATATTAATGATGCATAGACATTAAGCATATGTTGAAAGACAAAAGAGGTATAAAAAGAGCTAAATTTCTCAGTTTTGGAATGACCTTGACCTTTGACCTTTACATGAATTTTAAGCTCAAAGCTCAATAAATCTTATGCAGTTGGGCTCATGTCTCTATACCTTCTCGTTTTGAAAATTTTTAATTATTTGTAAAAATCAGAGACTTTCAAGGGCAATAACCCATTGAAGGAGTCACCAAATACTTTCACAATGAATAAATTCCAGAACCCTCTCAATTAGTCGAAGACTTTAGTGAAGGTTTCATATTTGTACGGTTTACGGTTTTGAAGTAGTAGCGATAACAAGGTTTTCCGCACAAAGGGCGATAACTTTTAATAGGGTCAATCTTACGGAACACGAATTGAATCTTTCAAATAGTTTTAAGAGTACATATTAATGATGCTAAGACAGTTTCTTTATGTTAAGAGATAAAAAAGATATAAAAAGAGCTTAATTTCTCAATTTTGGAATGACCTTGACCTTTGACCTTTACATGAATTTTAACCTCAAAGGTAAATAAATCTTATGCAGTTGGTCCCATGTCTCTATCACTTCTTGCTTTGAAAATCTTTAATTATTTCTAAAATTCAAAAAGTTTCAGGGGCAATAACTAATTGAAGAAGTCAACGAAGACTTTTGCAATGAATAGATTCCCGAATCCTCTCTATTAGTCGAAGACTTTAGTGAAGGTTTCATATTTGTACGGTTTATGGTTTCGCAGTAGTAGCGATAACAAGGTTTTCCGCACAAAGGGCGATAACTTTTAATAGGGTCAATCTTACGGAATAGGAATTGAATCTTTAAAATAGTTTTAAGAGTACATATTAATGATGCTTAGACAGTTTGTATATGTTAAGATACAAAAAAGATATAAAAAGAGCTTAATTTCTCAAATTTGGAATGACCTTGACCTTTGACCTTTGCATGAATTTCATGATCAAAGGTCAATTAATCTTATGCAGTTGGTCCCATGTCTCTATCACTTCTCGTTTTGAAAATTTTTAATTATTTCTAAAATTAAAAAAATTTCAGGGTCAATAACTCATTGAAGGGGTCACCGAATACTTTTGCAATGAATAGATTCCAGAGTCCTCTCAATTAGTCGAAGACTTTAGTGAAGGTTTCATACCTCTACGGTTTACGGTTTTGGAGGAGTAGCAATAACAAGCATTTCTTGCGAAAGGGGCAATAACTTCGAAAGCGGTCATAGTTCATACGCGTTGGGTCAAATTTGTTCCTAACTTTTAATGACCTTTACGATGAACAAAAAGTTTTTTCGATAAATGTCGAAACAAAAAATCAGCGGAAGAAAAATAAGAAGAAGAAGAACTAGGAGACTTATTGTTCACAGAACAATAAGAGGTCTTTCCACCTTCTTTGAATTTCAAATTTTTATATTTGACTCCTAAGAATTAATTTCCATAAAAAAGAAACCAGAATTGTCTTAAAGCATAGAAAAAATGAAAATTAAAAAAAAATCGAATGACCTTGACCTTTGACCTTGAAAAAAATTTCAAGGTCAAAGGTCAAGGGTCATAATGCAATTGACCCCATGCTTCTATGACTTATAGTTTTCAAGTTATAAGGTTTAATAGTAAGTACAAAGAAGTTAAAGGGCAATAACTCATATAAGGGGTCATCAGATCCTTTTCCACTTATACAGTGAAGTTAGCCCGAAACACCCTTAAGACATAAGTGAAGGTTTGGTGTCTCTACGGTCTACGATTTTGGAGGAGTAGCGATAACAAGGTTTTCAGCACAAGGGGCAATAACTTTTAAAGGAGATAATGTTAGGGAACAAGAATGAAATCTTTGAAACAGTTTTAAGAGTACATATAAATGATGCATAGACATTATGTATATGTTGAAAGACAAAAGAGATATAAAAAGAGCTAAATTTCTCATTTTTGGAATGACCTTGACCTTTGACCTTTACATGAATTTTAAGGTCAAAGGTCAATGAATCTTATGCAGTTGGTCCCATGTCTCTACGACTTGTCGTTTTAAAAATTTTTAATTATTTGTAAAATTCAAAAAGTTTCAGGGGCAATAACTTATTGAAGGGGTCACCAAATACTTTCGCATTGAATAGATGAAGAGTCCTCTCAATTAGTCAGAGACTTTAGTGAAGGTTTCATATCTCTACGGCTTAAGGTTTCGGAGAAGTAGCGATAACAAGCATTTCTTGTGAAAGGGGCAATAACTTCGAAAGCGGTCAAGGTTCATATACGCAGGGTCAACTGCAATAATCTTTTACGGAGTACATTCTTATGGACTATAAATCTCTTCCATATATCTTGAAACTCAAAATCACACGGCGGAAAAATAAGAAGAATAACTAGTAAACTAATTGTTCAGAGAACAATAAGACGTCTTTCCACCTTTTTAAGTGTTTCAATATCATTTGGGCTGAAAAAAGTAGAAAAAAAGCAAGAAAATAAATAAAACAGCAAAATTCTCATTTCTGTACTAGGATTTTAGATCGGGCTCGCAGTTGTTATAAATATACCGTAAACAGACGAGTCGACTCGGGGATAACCACGGATTCATTGACTACGAAAAGAGAGCACGTTAAAAACACTGTAACACGCTCCTAGGTGTATATATGAGCTTGAATGAGATTGTTTTCGAGTTAAGATGTAAGGGGTAGGGTCTGATTAAAATTATGATATACCTATTAATATGAATAACATGCATTTGATCTGCGCATCAAGACGGAAGCGTAAGTGAAAACGTCGTGAAATGTCCCATGTGTACCTGCATCATATGTGCATTATACATGTATTAAAGAAATGTTTGAAAATATCCGATTTGAGTTGTTTTATGTTTGAAATGGATGGCGATAAATTATTTAAGAGCATGTGAAAAACATAAGCGAGAGATGCAAGGCAGTTTGTATTTATGGAAAAGGAGAACAGAGAATCGGGTTCGGGTTTTAACATTCCTTACCGAAATAGGCAAGAAATTCAATGTAAGTAGCATAAATAAAATTCCAAACATGTAATTCTAGATGGGAAACACAGGGAAGAAACGTGTATTTCTTTTTACTAGGCTAAAAGTCGCTATTTCTTGGGATTATGTTATTCTAGAAAAAAAAAAATCAAATTTCAAATGAAATCAAGATTCATTCAATTAATATTAAATCCAAATAAAATTGAAATAAATTCCATACACTAAAGAAAGCAAGAATACTTGGTATTAAAATGTCGTAATAGAGCAGGAGAATCGAATGATATTAACAAAAATTGCAGAAATAGCCAATACGGGCTTTAATTAATTTTTATGCTCAGCAATAACTAAATTTCAGACAGAAAAAAAATGCAGATTTTGCCGATTTTCACTAGTATTTCATTATATTTCAGAGACTCACCTTAAAACTCTCAGGACACTTTCTTTAAGGTCTCTTCTTGCTTTTACTCCGAATCTTATGTCGATATATCGTATCGTTAGACTTTTAGACATTTTTTCTATGCTGCTGTTGATTTTTTTTTTTAAGAAAGGAAGGGGGGGGGGGTTATAAGCATTTGTAAGAGTAAGGGTTGCAAATACCTCAACGACCTTAAGCTTGATTGTGACCTTTGGGTCAATAGGGGGTCAAAGGTCAAGGTCATTTATCAAGGTCAAAGGTCAAGGTCATCCATAAAAAAAAAAGAAAGAGTGAAAGATAAACTTGAGATTAACACTTGAAGATGAATCTAGATAAAGGTAATGAATATTTCTTTATTACTTTTTGAGTTAGGGGTCAAGGTCAAAGGTCAAGGTCAAATATCAAGGTCAAGGTCATTTGGATTTTTTTAAAATAGCTTAATCGACAATTTCTCTAGTATTCCAATGACCCTGACCTTTGACCTTGACCTATTCTTCAAGGTCAAAGGTCAAAAGATCTCATGCAGTTGGGCCCATGTCTTTATGACTTGTCGTTAAGAAGTTTTTAGTTCTTCGTAAACATCATCAACTAGCAGGGGCAATAACTACTTAAAATGGTTTACGAATTCTTTTGCACTAATGGAATGAGAAGTGTTCTAAATTAGTAGCAGACATTGTTGAAGGTTTTGTACCTCTACGGTTTACGGTTTCGGAGGAGTAGCGATAACAAGGGTTTACACTGAAGGGGGCACTAACTTTTAGAGGGGTCAATCTTAGGGGACAAGAATGAAATCTCTGAAATGGTTTTAAGAGTACATATTGAAGATGCAAAGATGTTTAGAATTTGGTTAAGAACAAAAGAGCTATTAAAAATGCTTAATTTTACATATTTTGAATGACCTTGACCTTTGACCTTGACCTAGATTTTAAGGTCAAAGGTCAATGAATCTTTTGCAGTTGGTCCCATGTCTATACGCCTTGTCGTTTTAGAAAAGTTCTTGATATTCGTAAACATTGCAAACATTCAGGGGCAATAATTTGTTATAAGAGCTTACGAATCCTTTCGCAATGTTTGATTGGAGAGTCTACTAAATTAGTCGTAAACATTAATTTAGGTTTGGAATCTCTGCGGTTTACGGTTTTGGAGAAGTAGCGATAACAGACATTTCTTGCGAAAGGGGCAATAACTTCGAAAGGGGTCAAAGTTCTAACATAGGGGGTCGTTTTTCGGAATAACTTTTAATATCCAGTATCATGAACTATAAAGTTTTTCGATAAGTCTTACGGTGTCAAAACATAAGGTGAGAAATAAAATAAAAAACAGAAGCATTTCAAGAGGTCTTTCCACAGAAAGGTGGAAAGACCTAATAATAAGAAACAGAAGAAAATCAATAGGTCTTTCCACAGAAAGGTGGAAAGACCTAATAATGAGGACCTTAGATCACTTATTTTAAAAGGTCCTAACTGGCGTCGGAATTTTATAAATATTATAGATTCTGTTGAAAATTATGCCAGACGATGAGCCAGATATGACAAAAAAAGACGTTGACACCTTGTCAGAATGGATTAAACGTATCAGATCCATGTTAAAGTCGCGTATCAAAAGATTGAGGGCAATATGAAAACCATATATCCTTCTGTGTTCAATGATCCAGGAGTTGAAAAAGAATTAGATAGATTTCCTGATCAGTACGTACCGGTCCCTGCCGACAAAGCAGGTAACAACATTGTCTTTGTTTAAGGTTCAATATATAAATTGTATTTTAGAAGAACTTGGATTCAATTCTACATGTGGTAATCCTACTTATACTCATATTTCCCTCTCTAAGGAAGAAATTCTTCAAAGTCACATGTCAGTTTGAAATATTTTTAATATTCCACAGAGCCAAAATGAATTTGAACTAGCCTATATATATTGGATTCGAAACTTCATAAAATCCATCATAAACAGATACATTGCAGGTTCTAGTAAATCTTCAACCAAGCCTCTTTTGTTACTCCTCACGAAGATATTGGCAGTAGTGAAGGAAAAACTTCAAGAGTACTGTGCAACTATATATTCAGAAAGTGGTGTGAATCAGATGTGGATATTAAATAATTCCAAAGAACTGAAATTGAAATCACAGGATTTTACCGAAATCAACAGCTTAAAAACTAACGACTTTTCAACTTTATACACAACCATTCCCTACGATAAATCAAAGTCCAGGCTTTTGCATATCATTGACAGCTGCTTTTTCAATACAAATGGAACTCGTAAATTTACTTACCTGGTCATTGGTCGCTTGCAAAATTATTTTGATAAAAAAAACCATTCTGATTGCACACACGATGCATGAGTTTCTGATTGACAAAATCTATGTGGTTTTTGGAGAGGAATTCCAACAATCTATTTGAATTCACATGGGTACCAATTGCGTTCCGTTATTAGCAGACCTATTTTTATATTAATATGAAGCAGAATTTGTGCAAAATCTCATGCGTGAAAAGAAGAAAACACTTGCGGAAGCTTTCAATTCGACATTTAGATATATCGACGACGGTCAACAACCGGTTAACAATGGTAATCTATTTTCCATTCCTACGTCGATATGATATATCCTGGTAAGCTATATATAATATACCGCAGAGTCTGACACATCAGTTTCATGAGTTTCATACTTGGATATTATACTTGAAAAGGACGTTAATGGTAATCTAACAACCAAGCTCTATGATAAACGTGATGACTTTATCTTTTCTATGGTCAACTTCCCTCACTTATGCAGCAACAATCCTTCATCATCTGCATACGGAGTATATATATCTCAGTTAATTCGATACACAAGAGCATGCTCTACGTATGAACAGTTTCTTAAACGAGGTACGTTATTGACAAGCACGTTGATGAAACAAAAATATTAGCACTCTCGTTTAAAGTAATCATTTCGTAAGTTCTATGGTCAATACAATGGCCTTGTCAGCAAATTGAGTCAAATGTTGACTGACGTTTTTCATACTATTTGTTTGTCCATTATATATACACTGAATTGACGACGGATTTTTTCCGTTATTTCCCGATTATGACAAGGAGCACAAGGCGTGTATGACCGGTCAGCAGGGATGCTCACTCCTACATGGCACCTGATCCCACCTATGATGTTTTGGAGGTCCATGTTTGCACTGCTCCTATTTTGTAGTTTTCTGGATTTTGATATTGAATACTGTTCGTTATCTCCATATCCTTCTTTCACTCATATGGCGATTTCACCACTTTCCGAACCGAAGGACTAGTCTCCACGTCCCACAGTGGGATTAGAACCCGCGACGTAAGGATCGACTCCTTACGACTCTAAAGCAGACTCTCTAACCACTACGCCACGTGGGCGATAAATCTTGAATGAATGTCATTTAAAGTACCAATATTTTAACAGTTTATGCTCTATTTAAAGTTACAAAATTGTCAAAGTATTCCGAACAATATCCAAATGAACAAATGAACTACATTAGAGTTTGATACTCGGCATTGATTCAGATTTAAATTTCGTTAATACAATTGCTTAATCCATACAATAGTGAGAACCGTTAGAAATTCTTATATAATAGTAGGTTGTTAATATCATTTGCAGTGTAAAATGTTTAAAGTGCCACATTCATTTGTCAAAGAACACACTTCACTTATAAAATTCGAAAGAAATATATATGAATGTTTGTAAGTATTATTTCATCTACTTGATAAATGAACGCCAAGGTTCCTGAGATGAATAAAATTAACTGGCGGATACGCTACAAAGACGAAGATGCAACTCGTGAGGAAAAATGCGTTTTTTATCCGGTAACTTCAACATATGTATGCGTTGGATCTACTACAGGAGTCAAGTAAATGTCAGTTCTTGATTTTATATGTGTGCATGGATCCAAATAATTTTCATCATCATCGTCATCATCATCATCATCATCATCATCATCATCATCATCATCATCATCATCAGAAACTTCATTTTGTAACTGGTGGTCCTCCAACTTAATAGTTTCATCTGGAGAATGATATAAATGTAAATCCTCGTAATGACTCTCAGCAACCACTGAAGACAAATATGACTGCTTATCTTCGTTTCCTGGAATTTGTTCGGAGGATCGTCGATTAGCCTGATTAAAAATAACTGGTGTGAATTCGATATCTTCCTTCGGAGGATTTTGGATATTGGGTCTTCCTGAAGTACTTGCTAATGACAGATTTTTATAAACATGCGAAAAAACATAGATACCGACAAACAAAATAAGAATTCCCCCAAATCCTATAATTATATAGGTATTATATCCTGATACTGAAGTTTCGGACTCTTTTTTAGCAATTTCTGTTGTTAAAGTCCAACTCATGAATTCAATGTTACTTAAATTAGTGTCCCTTTTAGGTGTGTGCATTGTGATTTTATCCAGTGTTGCCAACGTTCTTGGATAAAGAGATCGATTGGAAATTGTGATGCTCCTCTCTCTCATCTTTGAAATTTCTTTTTGTGTTATCCATGAGTTAAAAACGAAAGTAGATCCTGAATCGAATGCATTTGTTAAAATTAACAATATTTATGATGTTTCTTTAACACATTAGATTAGAACACAGTAAAACAATCGCGATTAAAAGGAGCACACAATTTATTTAGAACAAATTTTAATAATACAATTATTACTGAAATAGTAATTTCATATAGCAAAAATATTTCCATTAAAATATATGGGGAAAAACGAGAAAAACATTATAAATGCTTATCAGTCACTCACGTGTTGGTGTTATACAACCGTTTGAAAAATGACAGAATTCTTTCAAACAATTGCAGTTCCGCTGATAATTCTTTCCGTAGCTTGGAAATGAACATTTCGAAGAGCAATTCAAATTATAAAAACCAGGGGGACACTCTGAAATTTAAGAAAGCAATCATTAAAGAATTGAACTGTCTTCATAATGCCAAGCGTAAGTTTACATATATGACTATGCAGGCGGATAATAAAATCCTTTCTTTGATTTAGATAAAAGTTCGGTCGTAAGTAAGACCTGCCCGTGGCCTTTACTCTAGGTACGCGGTCACACATTTTCCGCGGAAATTTGTCCAAGGGTACCTAATATAAATGTAAGGCATATAGTGACAGTCTAAGAAACCCGCATAATTTTTAACCCGTGGATTAAACAGAAATTGAGATTCGATTCCGCGGAATTATGACCCCTTGGAAATAAATACGACTAAAGACTGATTGTCACCCTTTTTTTTTTAATCTAATCCGAGCATGTCACTGAGTTTAAAAATATCATATGTTCAATTTTTCATATCTTGAGTATATCCAACACATCTATAAAGCTGCTCTTTTATCAGATTTCTTACCTCATTTTAGAGATACTGTTTGGCGTTTGTTTTCCCTACAGTGTCGACTTTTTTTGATTCCTCATTTTTATAGCCTATATTGCTATAAAGTTTTATCGAAATCAAATAAAAGTTTGATCAGAAAAGGATGGTGAGAATGCTAAAGATTTATCGCCTTTCTCCACGAGTGTCAACAATCTCTCTCTCACTCTTTTTCTCTCATATCGAGAGGTGGTGCCCTGTCTACTTACATGCACTCTTTTGACATTCATCAAATGAGAGACAATTAAATATTCACAGATATATAATAATGCCTATACACCATATTATGAATGGTAAAGTGTGTAAAAACAAACTGAATCATGATATCTATTAAAATATATCAATTCTTTAATGGTAGCGTATATTGATTAGAGCAAAGGGCCGCAGCATTTTAACACTGGTGTGAATCGGACTAATGGAGCAATCCCGGCCCTGTTCACTTCTCTTTGGTTATTTCAATTTGCGCCGTTATATTAGACAGGAATGTTTACGAAAAGACATCCGAGGCCAAAGGAGACACTGCAAAAATTAGAGGAAAGTATCCGACTACTGTAGCGTAAACGACGGCATCCCGTGATGTTTCAGGGATGATTGCTGTGGACCAGGTCATGTACGCTTTAAGGAGATTGATTCCTGTCTTTAAAAGTATTGAGAATTTTTTGTTAAGTATATTTGAAGAATCTACGCACATAGCTTAATAAAAATTGCGGCCCAGTGCGCTTATTGTGACGGTTACGGAGCAAAAATGTAACCTTTTTGCACTATATTAAAACCAACTCGTAAATATTTTTCCTTAAATATTTTTATTCAAATGAATTAGTGGAACAAACACGTTCTAGAGCTGAACGCCAGAGAAGACACGATGTTATTTTGGCAGAACTTCATATGTATTGAATTCGATAGGCAACAAGAAGCTGATACAAAGGTAGGAAAATTACGATCTGAGCTTCGGTTATCAATATGCGACCTCGAGAACAAAATAGCCATTTTTTCAGAACGCAAAGACTAGGAGAACACTAAAAGCAAATGAATCGAGTTCAATACAAAGTTTTGACCACACAAAGTGTCATAACTGTGGTAGACAAGGTCACAAGGATAGAAACTTTTTTGCTTGGAGAAAAGAGATCAATTGTAAAAGGAGCAAAAAGTACCGTATAGTGGGTTTTCTTGGTGGGTGCAAAATTTGGCGTTTTGTCTGTTCAAGTTTAAAGGTATGCTAATAATTTTGGCGTAATTTATTTTAGCAGACACAGAGCCCCAACTCTTAGCAGATTAACACTAAGAAGAATGCTGATCATTTAAGCGGTTAAAATTTTAGCAGGGTACCACACAAACGCCAAAATAAGCTAAATAAGCGCCCTGCTAAACGGTATTTGAGAACATGCATAGCCCTGAAACTGTCGATCGAATGCCCGTAACATAGAAAATAATACTAGCTGATGGAACTCCATTGCACGTACAGGGTAAGTGCACATCTACCTGTGTGATGGGAAATCATGAATTCACTTTTGAGAATTAGGTCCCATTGGCATCCTAAGGTTTAAATTTCCTGAACCAGGTAAAATGCATGTTTCTTCAGGTAAAATGTATGTTGGAGGTTGAGCTTAAACGTTGACTTGGGGGTCATTCTGAATGTTTCAGAGTCAGCCTAAAGGAGACACAATGAGTGTAATGATTTGTCCTGGTCAATTACTTGTACAAGTGATATAAATTACTAGGGATCATTAATAATGGAGACTTACAAACTAAATTACAGAAAAGCGGCAAATCTTTGGTTGCAAGATCTTTGATTGACCCAAGAGGCGATGTCACGGTAAGGATCATTAACTGGCAGTCCTCAGATCGTTTACAAAAACATTGTAGTAAGAACAACGACGACTGTTAAAAAGTCAAAATGAATGAGGTTTTATTGGCTGCAAAGACAGCTCAAAAAATTTTCAAGTGTGATACTCAGCTTCCATCAATCAAATACATTGTATTTGAATCCTGAGGAAGTGATTAAAGAAGAGAACGTTCTTCATACCATCGTTTACACCATTATCAAAATAAATTGATGACTTCGTAAAAAGTAATCTTTTCAAATTGAAATGTTATTGAGAGAGGAATCATAGAACCCTCTCTAGTCAATGAGCTTAAGGCGTGGTACTAGTCACGAAAAAAAGGACGGTAGCAAAAGATTTTGTACGGACTACAGGTCCTTACATTAAAACTTTAAATGATACATATCCTTTTCCATGGATCGATGATTCATTAGATAGTTTTCAAGGGGCAACGTTGTTTTGTACCTTTGATATGCATTCCGGCTACTGGTAAGTTAAGATGAAGGACAGTGATAAGCCAAAGATTGTCTTTGTAACACAAGATGGACAGTACCAGTTCAATAAATGTCTTTAGGATTCTGTAACAGTCCAGCGATATTTGAAAGGCTTATAAGGCGGTGTATCATGTATTTGGTTTAAAGTAAAGATTTGCTTAATGTATTTTGATGACATTATTGCATTTGGTCGAGGTTTTGAGGAGACCTTACGGAATTTAGAATTTTTAACAAGTGTTTCAAAAACTTTAAAAATGAGATTTAAAATCAAAAGTGAATAAAGTGTCTTGATTTAAGAAAGATGTATTTTTTCTGGGGATTTATTGTAACTTGAAAAGACTGATGCACAGAAGATCTCAGCCATTGCTTTAAAGTGGTTATCTAACTTCAATGATCCACAGGGCAACGTAGCAAAATAGATAGAGTTTGTTGGTACCTATGACCTCGATATAAAGCACAGACCTAGTGCGAAGCATGCCCAACAAATCAATACTATAGGTTGACGATGGTTAACTATAGTAAACAATAGTAAATCAAAGTGTCAAAGTTATCACTTTGTTTTCAAAGTGTTTATTATAGTATCAGAGTGACCACTATAGTAAACAAAGTTTATAGGTGCTTACTTTAGTGTCATGGCTAACACTATTATAGCAAATCAAACTTTTTAAAGTTTTCACCATAGTAAATCAAGGTGTCAAAGTTATCACGATAGTTTTCATAGTGTCAAAGTCATCAATATAGTTAACTATAACTATTGTTAACTATAGAAATTTTGTGTTACGTTAAATAGAGTCTAAGTCGATATCCTTGTCACACGTGTGGGTATTCTGAGGTCTCAAAGGAAAACCCGTCATCTGCAAATAATATCGATGAACCTCAAATTTTTGATGTAGAATACAAAATATATACATCTCCAATGTCTTTGTCCGAGATAAAATTACAAATTGTAAATGTAATTTATTTCCCCATCAATGTATTGGCGTGGTTCCAAAAAAACCCACGTGATCAGAAGCAGTGCTTGGAGCACTTGGATTGGCGAATCAAAGCATGTAAATATAAGGAATAACTGTCAGATTTTTCAATTTCATGAAGATGATCAATCGATTGGCTTGCGTGATAATCTTATGCATAAACGCCGAAGGCGTTTATGCAAATTATCACGCAAGCCAATCCATTGATCACATCATGAAATCGAAAAATAAGACAGTTATTCCTTGAGTAGATGTTGTATTAACAATACCAATTCCTCTTCAAAGTCTTCAGGATGGAGATGGGGATTTGTTAAAGATAAAAGGTTGGGTAGAGAAAAGCGTCTAGTGTCTTCCAAAATCAAGCATGACAGCAAAGAAGTTAAATTCGAACGCTCACAGTGGAATCATGTAGAAAATAAAGATAATCTTTTATGTAGAAAACGGACTTAATGGGACCATTACCAGAAGCTAATGATTGTCATAAATACATACTTGTAATTTAAGACTACTAGACTAAATGAACTGAGGCATACCCACTCAAAATATCGAGGCTCTAACTGTAGAAGAAATGGTTGTTAACAATTCATTACATGTACCAGTTTTTGTGTGCCAGAAGTAAAACATAGTGATCAAAGCCGATTGCATGAAAGCGTTTTGAAAGCGTTCATTTAAAGAACTTTGTATCCTCCTTGGTATTCACTAGACTCGAAATGAGATGGAATGGTCAAACGCTTTGAAAAGACCTTGGCCACTATGTAAACTGAATATGTTTAAGACCATCAACATGACTGGGAAAAACATTTAGCATATGTGTTGATGACCTACCAGTCTTCGGTACATGAAAGCTCGGGGTAACCCCTAACACACTAATACTAGGAAGGGAATGTTCAACCCCTTTCGATATTATGTATTTACAGCCTTTTTATCGCAAAAGAACTAATGTTCAAAAATATGCATGGACTTTACGAGATACCACGGGCAAAGCTCGTCGAAATACAAGACTGTTGAGCAATCAGTCAAGTTTTCAGTTGAGATAGAAATGAAAAGAAACCATGATAGAAATGCCACTGAAATACATTTTGAATTTGGTAAAAAGGTTTTGGTATTTATTCCTCAGAAAAGTATAGGGAAATCTCCTACATAAATGAAACTTTGACATGGGTCTTTTGTAAATGTTGAAAAACAGAAAACGTAACCTACAAGGTGCAGATTGTTGGTGAAAAGAAATCATGGTCATCCATACTGACAGGTCAAACAGAAGAAAGAGTGAGAAAACATTTGAAAATGATAGATCTTGATGAAAATGGCCTTAGTTCAAATACATGTACATGCAAAAATGCAAATAACTAATGGTGACCTAAATGATAGGTTATGTGAATCAACACAAATCTTAAAGAGATTGAGCTCTTTCACAAGAGGAATGGAAAGTTTATCTCCTAGCATGAGCCAGTGATGAAAGGAATAAACAAAGATTCGAGTATAACCAGAGCGACAAGGTATTTGCTAAGCATTCCCTTCTAATGAAACACCAGGAAAGGTTACACTCAACAACTGGTTTAAACAACGAAGAAAGAAATGTTCATTTAACTCCAACACCCCTACTAATGTGTTCGGAAGTTTTAATTTTTCGATGTTCTGCAAATTATAAAACCCGATGAGTTCAGAGTAGCTCTGGTAGTGGCTCTGGCGAGAGTTAGCGAGACGTCAGCGAGATAGGGTAAATTATTCATGGAAATGTGGCTAAGAAGTGACTAGCACGTGGAGGCATGGTAAACAGAAAAGTTATGTTGCGATTCAGTTTTCACCACCTTAGAATCAGCTGATAATGTCTGTAGAAATGTACTTCGATCGATCTCTCTCTCTTATATTCATTCAAACTTAAATAACTAATATTCTCTATAATTGCAATTTTCTGAAGTCATGCATTAAAATTTCTTTTTGGACAAATATATTTGCATGGGAACCGGGACTATATTTTTTGGCGTCAGATTTGCAAATGAGGCACCAGCTTGAATTTAACTGACCAATCAGCTGTATGAGTATTGCATATATGGGTTACTACGAATACTACAGGAATTTTACGCTTGAGAAAAAAGGAAGTCTTATGGTAAATGAAAAACATTTCTAAAAATATCATTTTCCTGCTCATAATAAAAACAATTCATTTGTTAAATAAATGATGGAAGTCTAGATTTTTGAAAGCCATACTGCAAAAGAGATTTGCGTCTGCATGTATTAATTCCTTTGTTGTACTATCGGTGAATACTATTGCCAGGTGGATTCCCTGGCCGAACACGTGAACACGAACGTAAGCAAAGTTTTGTCCATTTAAATGCATATTAATAGATGCTGCTCGTTTTCCTTACCCTTAAAGCGCTCATGTTTTGAACTAGACACAGACTACATTTTATTAAACATTTCTGTCAGTTAACAACAAATTAAAACGCTCGTAACATCTTTCATAGTTTCTTTTCTTTGTATTTTGTTCGTAAGAACATATTTTTTTATTTTGCAGCCCATTGACATGCTCCTAGATTGGCCTGAACCACGTGTTCGAAGTAAAATGTACACATGTATTTGGCGTAAACGTTGCTATTCATTCACCGATTGTTGTCAGATGCTCGTGATAAGATCGTCTGTGCGCATTTATTACAAGAGCCATATAAGGCAAACAAAGGTATGTCAGTGTAAATGATATTACACATTTTTTTACTAGCGACTCGGTCACTAGTGAGCTCTAATTTTCGCCTAAAAGTGTAAGATATATTGTTATTTTAACACCCCCTCCTTTAGCCACCTTTTTTTCTGTTGAAAATCATGAAAGTCTTTCAGAAAGGTCTGGAAACATTTATTGCAGGACATGTTCTCAAAAGAAACAGGCTATAGCAATGACATGCTTACTGCCAATTTGATTAATAGAACCGGTTCTACCCTTTAACCTTTAAATAGATCAACCTAAACCGCGTGTCTTGAATTTAAATCACAATAACATTAGTAGGGGTGTCCAAGTCGGTAGTTGTAAATGGCCATGATGATGATTTTGACTGGAAAAAAGATCCAGGTAATCTCATTTATCAGACAGGCCTTGAACATGTTGAAGTTTGTAGAATGAAACATTTAGAGTCGCCACGATCGACGAAAACTTCGCAAAGTCTCCCTGGAGACAACCGCAAGGCAGACAAACTTGAACGCAAGATGTCTTACCAAGCTGGGGACAAAAGTTCAAGCCTGGGAAATAATAGCAAGGATCATGGGGCGCTCATGGTTTTACATCACAGCCCCTGCTGTAAAGAACATGTTATTTGTTGGATGTCAGCACTCAGATGGACAGTTTGCTATTGTAAATACTTGAATAATAGTTTAACTAGGTAAAAGAAAGGAATTTTTAACAGATCTGGAGGGTCCATATCATGAAACCCCCTCTCAAAAATATCCCTATCAATAAATTAATAAAAAACTAAATGAAAATATTTTTTTCCTAGCTAATATTATATCAGTTCAGAAGTTCATGATTTAAACTTGATGCAATGAAGAAAAAAGTACTTAGGTGCGGGCGAACTTAAATTAATTTGATTTCTAGAATGTTTGATTTGAGGGTTGGTAATTCAAAGCATTTAGGAAATGATTAATTTTCCTGATAAAAATCATACTATCGATCCTTTTTATAAGCATACTTCGTACTTCCGCTTAATATAATATAATGTATTTAGAACCAAGTAGTGTGGAAAGTAATGTTACTTTCGGGAAACTTTTCGTTGAATTATCTACTTAGAATTTATATTTTGGTTTCATTTCTTTCAGAATTTTGCACCACCTTTTCAATTATAAGAATAATCATTAAAACTTGCATAATTTGATGATTAATCCTTGTAGACCTTCTGAAAGATAGCGAACTTGAAATAAAAAGAGGTTGTTTATCAAAGAGTACCTGTACGCGTGTCAGATGTTTTATAGAGCTATTGAATACAGACATAGTGACGAAAAGTTAAAGAACTATCTGATAGGTGGTTACCAACAATCATGGTTTTGATTGCGACATGGGAGACGCTGTTTGTTAAGATGGTATTTTTTTCTTAATATATCAATCAATTCATCATATTATAATTTTGGTTGTAACACGTCATTTGATTGAATGAAAATTAAACTAAATTGAATAAACTAAATTGCCTACGTCATAAACTTATCAATCTGTCTGACGTTACGATGAAAATTAAATGCAATAATATAGCCTTCTATTAAAGGAAAATCATGCACAGACCAGATATTTTCCTTGCGCCAAATTTTAGAACAGAGCAATGAAAAGAATGCTACATTGTATGCCAATTTCATCGAGTTTGCCAAATCATTTTACAGTATACATCGTCCTGCTTTATGGATGATCCTTAGACATTATGACATCCCTAACAAGATCATATCCATAATTCAGATGCTATACAAGGACTTCCAGGCAAAGGTGATATGCGGCACAGAACTAACAGGCAGCTTCTCACTCCAAAGCGGAGTGCGACAGGGATGTCTGCTTTCACCATTGCTGTTTAGATTTTGCATAGACTGGTTTATGAAAATTACTACCATTCAGGCCAGTAGAGGAATATCATGAACATTTCAACAGTCACTAGAAGATCGTGATTTTGCCAATGACATCGCTTTACTATCACAACGATATAAAGATATTCAAAGTAAAACTGATGACCTGGTCAAGTATGGCAGACAAATTGGAGTTAAGATAAATGTAAACAAAACAAAGTTAATAAAGTTAAATACAAAGATATATAAGGTAGTCACAGCAAACAACAACAGAATAGAAGGACAATTTTATATACCTTGGCAGTAAGATCACAGCCAATGGAGATTCCACCATGGACGTAGAAAATTTCAAAAGCCCGTGCCATCTTTGCCAGCCTACGGAACATCTGGAAATCTTCAATTACTAGTATCAAAACCAAAACCAAAATAAGGATATTCAAAACAAATGTCATTAGAGTCCTTTTCAATGGATCTGTGTCACGGAAGGTGACAAAGAACATCACACAAAAATACCTTCCAAGCAAGACGTCACTGTAGAATACTCAAGATATTCTGGCCAAACAAGATCAGCAATGAGGAGCTGTACGAAAGAATGCACACAGATGCTTTATCTGACCAGATAAAAGAGAGACGATTGAAATGGATTGGCCATGTGATGAGGATGAAACCATCAGATATACCAATTGCAGCCCTAAGATGGACTCCACCAGGAAAGAGAAACAGGGCGACCAAAGGAGACATGGCGACGGTCGGTTGAAAAGGAAATGAATGATCAGGGGGTGTACTTGGGGCACTGTACAGACAATGGCAGCAGACAGACAGAGATGGAGGTCCTCGGTGCAGGCCTTATGTGCTCAAAGCACGAAGAGGACTAAGTAAGTAAGTAAAACAAGCCTTATCCGATGAATTTTAACGTTCAATGGAGAGGGTTACAATTCCAAAGCATTACGTAATGGTGCATATATGTATATATAATACTTATATATATATCAAAATTTTTATTATGAAAGCTAGTTTAAAATATGAACAATTTTTACTTTTTAAAAGTAGAACTTGTATAACATGGGTTTGGGCAGTTTTCGCTTTGAAGCTGTGTATAAAGAGTAAACTACCCCAAACCAGGTTATACAGTATATCCTGTGGCTATTTAATCATTCCTTAAATATCGAGTAGCATTGAGAAAAGACACTAGATCTATCTAGATAATTGCTACAATAATTAATAACTCGTTAGGATCTCCTAATTAGTGCAAATGTGATTAACCCCCGAACAGATTTCGACTCAAATTGTGAGTAAATGGCTGTTTTATTCACAGTTCCTACCTTAGCCCCGAAAATATAGTTATCCAAGACATTTTATCTAAAGATAGATAGAACGATAGGTTATTTTCGTGTATTTCAACATCTCAACTTGAATTTATCCGCCATGTTTACTGACTTAGAAAGATTTTATTTTGGGACGGCCAATGAGATTTCGGATCTACAGGAGCCAGTCTTCAAGGAATTCGAATATTTTAAGCTCGTATTTGATTTGATGAGCTATTCGAAATTGCAAGCGCAAGTCTCAGTACATCACGCGTGAACTGTCGTGGATGCTGAATTTAGCGACTGATAAAACACGCAGATTTATTTTACATTGTTTCCGCCTCTAAAGGGCTAAGTTGTTGACAGTGAATAAAAAAGTTGGATGTAAAAATAATTCATATATTTTCTCTATAGTCGCCCATATTTCACAAAAAAAATTGCACAGTTACGGAAATGTTGTGGAATTGTAGCCCTTTCCAAAAAACATCAGATCAAAAAATCGGAGAGGGCTACATTATTGCAGCGTTTTGAAATTGTCACGATTTTAGTAAAGGACGAGCTAGATTAATATTTGCAATAGTTTTTCTTTTACTAGCATTTGGCTTTATTCAAATTTGCATGAAATAGATAAATATAAAACAGTTTTAAAAAAAAGATTTCGGTTTATTAAGGTACCTGTAGGAAGGTGTCATTGAATCTTTGCCTATGAAATATGAAAAAAAAAGATTCTAGATAAAAAAAAAAACATGTTTGCATTTCACATATACAAACTATTATTTAATATGGAGATATGTATACATACCTAAACATCTCCCAAGTGTTCTATTGAAATATGAACCTGAACAGCAAACCAGACCAGAGATTCTTAAAAAGAATATAAGATCTTCGAGCTTAATAATATAATCTCTGAAATATCTAGTCGCAACATTGGTAATGATAAAATCATATATATTTACCCCTGGCACAAACGACACTCCTGTAGATTAAAAGTTATGAAATAGAGATACAAAATAAGAGAAACCACCTTTCGAAAATTCATCTCTATTGAATCACATTTTGTGAAAAAATTCCCATCGAAGTAAAATTATATATTTCCGGCTTGTAAAACAATTTTCCGCGAAGGTCTTGGTATTGATTCCACTTTTATCAATAACCCACTTTTGATGTGTAAACTAAATGATAAATTTCCTAAAATAATATAATGTGAGAATCAACTCCCTGTTGGCCTATAGAATTTTGTAAACATAATCTTAAATTATATCATAATATCCCAGATGAGGACATTTTAACTGAGAAGTGAAAGTACTGAAAGTCGACCTTTAATTGCTCGAGTTACAAAATCTCTAATTAGAATTTTTATATCATATAAAGTATGTTAAAAAAGTTCATTCCACATTTTTCTTTTGTCTCTGAAAAAAAATACGGCGAGAAGATATTTACAATTAATTTGTGATATTTCGTGTTTACGGATTCCATTCTTGCTACTGACGCTCATCAGCTTGTAAAGTATAAAGAAACAAAAGAAAATTATCCTTTATTTTCACTCAAAATGCACAGCATGTCTAGCATTCGGGTGCTTTAAATATGTAATATATTTTCATCTAGAAGAAAAGTCATATTACTTCCTTTTAGAAATAAATTGCTATAAATCTAAAGCAGAGTCTTGTGATTTTGTCAGACTTTAAAATTCATCTCTGTAGTTATACATGTTAGCACTACTAAGAAATTTTGAACATATTGCATCATGGAAGGAACGTTCTTAACACCCCTTACATATGATATATCTTTATAATTATATATTTACATTTCAAATGTCTTTGTCCGAGATAAAATTACCAATTGTAAATGTAATTTATTTCCACATCAATGTCTTGGCGCGGTTCCAAAAAAACCACGTGCAGGGCGGGACAAACAGCTAGACAGAAGCAGGGCTTGGAGCACGTGGATTGGCTGAATCAAAGCATGTAAATATAAAGAATAACTGTCAGATTTTTCAATTTCATGAAGATGGTCAATCGTTTGGCGTTTATGCAAATTATCACGCAAACCAATCGATTGATCACTTCATGAAATCGAAAAATAAGACAGTTATTCCTTAAATATGATAAACATATTTGATGTTTTAATATTGTTATTATTAACACTATGATTTAAAATAACCCATATACTAATAATTTAAATAATATTTACAATCCAGAATTCAATATTTAGGACAAGACTTCGTTGGTCACAATTACATGTATAAAGAATATGTACACCTTTCTGGACATCAGACAACGTCTGGTATGTATAATACCCTCACATAGAAGTTCGGGGGGGGTGTCAATTAAGAAATAAATTCATTTTTTGAAGATTCATGAGGGTATGAACTACGACAATTCACGCTGGCATATTTAACGAGTTCCCATAAATTTATGCCAGTCGACTGTCATTTTTAAAGCAAAACGGTTGCACTAGATTTTTTAACGTCAAGTGCAGTATTATGACGTAACAATGGAGATATCTTGCTTATTTGTGGTAGTTCATGAGAACATGAACTGTATTTTATTTTGTAAAGAATGATAGGGAAGATTTATTGGAAATGTAAATATTAACACATAAAATTTTACAATGGAAATATACATTAAACGTTAACTGATTCTTCGTCATCAATTTCTAAATAGGTTTTTCATCTCACCTTTCCTAATATAAATTACCAAGAACATGTATTTTATACGAGCAATTACACATTTACTGCGAAATGAATGGTCTTATATAATTATACCCTTTATTTTACAGTAGCATATTAAAAATGATTACTTTAAAATGCTTTATTAATTAAAAAAATCAAATTGTGAAAGTAACTTGGAGCCTTCCGTTACAAATTCTCCCACGGAATATGATTCTCAAATTTGGATAATCCTCCCTCTTTTCAAAAACTACATGCCCGTATTAATGAGAAAAAAATCTTTATTCTTGGTCTGCTAGAAAACCCTTTAGAACTACTTACATGTTTGACCATAATGGCCTGAGAAAATCAAGATATATTCAGGCCTTCATGGCTCGTACATAAAGTAGACTCTGCACAGAACGTATGGTAGCAAACACGTTAACAACAATTTCTGAAAAATTATAATGTGCTGTACTTGGATAGAGGCTAATGGACATCCTGATAGTTTTTAAAAAATAAAATGACACAAGCAATTTTTATTTTCAGCACCATTGAGAATTTGCATGTATTTTTAATGTTTTTGCTGGAATTATTTATTAATTGTGCGTTGTTATCAATAAATGCCTTTTATTGGAATGTGTGCATTGGCCCAAGATATCCTTTAGCGTTCTTGGAGCACATATAAGATACCTTCACAAAATATACCATCAACGTTTCGTTCAAAATTTGACCTAATTTTGTTCACATAAAGAGTGTCAATGTTAAATTGATTCACCAATGGGTATAAATGAATAAAATTATTATTCCATTAATATTATCAAAGGAAACGATTAGTTTTGAACTGCACAATTTAAAACAACCACAAGAATTTTGTTTCAAAATATGAATTAAAGAGGATTAGTATTGCATTAAGGATTATCAAAGTAAACTGTATTTTCAAATTCTTTTCTTTAAACGCATTCAAATTGTAACTTTTTATGCGCCCGCATCGATAGATCCGAGGCATATATTGTTTTTGTCCTGTCTGTTTATTTGTTTGTCTGTTTATCTATTTGTCTGTTTGTTTGCCTGTTGTCAACTTTAACTTTCGCCATAACTTTTGAACAATGAAAGATAGAGACTTCATATTTGGTAACTATGCATACTCAACTAATGAAGCTCTTCAAATGACATCAATGTGTGTGACCTTGTGACCTTGACTGTGACCTATTTGGTAAACATACTCCACTCATGAAGTTCCTTTTAATGACACCAAGGTCAATGACCTAGTAACCTTGACAGTGACCTATATTGCGTATATGCTAAAAATAGTTTTTCTTTTGTCGGCAAGCTTTAACTTTCGCCATAACTTCTGAACCTTAAACGATAGAAACTTGATATTTAGTATGCATAATCCACTAATCAAGTTCTTTCAAATGACACTAAGGTCAATGACCTTTTGACCTTGACTTGTGACGTGTATGTGAAAAATACATTTTTCGAATTTTGTTGCCGCCGGGCGCATAGTATTTCACAAACAAATCTTGTTTATTTGTAATATACGGTGGCATATTTCTGCCCCTTGTGTGCAAGTTATTTTTCTATCAAATATGTCGACATGTAAGATAAATATGTTGACATGCAACAAAGCTATGTCAACATGCAACATAAATATGTTGACATGCAAGAAAATTGCAATAAAAATTATAAAAAATCTTCAAAAGTCTAAAATATTGCCCACATGTGACAACCAACATGCTAAATGCTACTTATTTATGTTAACGTGCAAGATAAATATGTTGACATGCAACTTAGATATGTTAACATGCAACTTATTCATGTCGACATGCAACTTGTTTATGTTGACATGCAACTTATTTATGTTGACATGCAACTTATTTATGTCGGCATGCAACTTGATAATGTTGACATGCGAGATAAATATGTTGACATGCAACTTAGTTATAGTGACATGCAACTTATAAGTTGCATGTCGGCATAAGTAAGTTGTATGTTTTCATAGATAAGTTGCATGTCAACATATTCATCTTGCCTGTCAACATAAATAAGTTGCATGTCAACATATTTATCTCGCATGTCAACATAACTAAGTTGCATGTCAACATAAATAAGTTGCATATCAACATATTTATCTTGCATGTCGACATATTTGATAGAAAAATAACTTGCACACAAGGGGCAGAAATATGCCACCATACTTGAGTAATCAATATATTGAAAATATTTCAGCGTTATCAGCATTACAACTCAAACAATGCTTTTGAGAATATATACACACAGTTATCATTATGATTCTAACAAATCTTGGGAACATCTACATATACATCTGTATCATTGTAATTCTAAATAGGAAAATATGATCTGTTAAAACATTCAAATTCGGAAGGAAATTCGGTGTACGGGCCTCTCCATAAAACATTAATTCAAAGAGACTAAAAGTAAACAAGTTTAAGATTGCTTTTAATATATAACGAACTGGTTGAATACAGCTTCTCTGCTTACATGTAACAGTTTTTTACTTTTATTTATGGTCAGTTTACGATATCTGCCCAAAATATTGGTGCATGAGGTACATGAGTAACATACAAACATTTCAAACAATCAATGAGAGGTGCACAAACTATATACATGTATATACAATACAAAATTTGGTACATACGTACATTTACATTGTTAGGCCACTTCATGCATACCAAATATTAATTCTTCAAAATCCAAGTTATTAAACAAAACAGAGAATATAACAACAAAAAAGACACCCACGGAAAATTCTTTAGGCTTATGGTATTCTTTCGAAAAGCATGTGTGTTTGAAAAAGGTTTCCGTACATATGCACTCAGCAGCGTATGTGTACAAAATGATAGTCGTATCGCGATTATACCCTAATAAGATAAATGCATGCACCTTATTAATCTTTCAATTTAATTCTCAAACAACGATATCAATTATTTCCAAAGACTGAAAGTAAAAAAAAAAAGACAAGATGTGTTTGTGAAACACTATGCGCTCGGCTGCAACAAAGATAAAAAAATCATATTTTTAGCATATAAGTCACAGTCAAGGTCCAACGTTATTGATCTTGATGTCATTTGAAAGAACTTAATTATTGACTTATGCATATAAAATATGAAGTCTCTATCTCTCTTGGTTCAAAAGTTATTTTGAAGGTTCAAAAAAAGCTATTTTTAGCACATAGGATACAGTCAAGGTCACAAGGTCATTCACCTTGGTGTAATGTGAAAGGGCTTAATTAGTGGAGTATATATGCCAAATATGAAGTCTCTATCTTACTTCGTTCAAAAGTTATGTCGAAGGTTAAAGTTTGCCGACAAAAAAACTATGTTTAGCGTATAAGTCACAGTCAAGAGTTTAATCAGTGGTGTATGCATACCAAATATGAAGTCTCTATCTTTTATGGTCCAAAATTTATAGTGAAGGTTAAAGTTTGCAGAAAAAACTAATTTTAGCGCATTGGTCACAGTCAAGGTCACAATGTCATTAACCTTCGTTGGTTTCATTTGAAAGAGCTTAATTAGTGGAGTATGCATACCAAATATGAAGTCTCAGCCATTCATCGTTCAAAAGTTATGGCGAAGGTTAAAGTTTGCAGACAAACAGACAAACAGACAGACAGGACAAAAACAATATACGCCTCGGATCTTTCGATACGGGCGCATAAAAATGTGTTTAAGTATCATTTTTCACGATGGCTACTTTTTTGATCGAAGGATAGGTCTGCATTGGTGTTGCCTGGTTTTTTGTTTACTTTTTTCTGTGGAGTTATTAACTATAAGAAAGGCGGTGATGGCGCCTATAGTCAGGTATTTCTTTTAGAAAGCCGGGCTAAAAACAATATTGAAGTTAAAATTAATCTTTGTAAAAAGATAAAATATTGACGTATACATTTACCTTTGTAAAAGATATCATATATATAAATAAATACATGTACTTCTATAAACAAAATAGTCCTTTCAAATTGAGCAGAATGTAGCAAAAATTCAGGGAAAATAAAACAAGATAGCAGACGAATACTTTTTTTTCAATCTTACATTATTCTCTAATAGTATATTAAAAGTATTTTAAAATATGGAAGATCTTTAAAGACATGAGATACTTATCTGGAAATACATATGTCAGTACTGGGCCCGAAAACCTGTGATTTCAACATAAATTCTATTTTGTGTATCATATAATTTCTACAAAATCACATATTTTAATGGGGTAAAAATGTCGTGGTTTGAGGAAAAAAAATGAAGTTTCGTGTAGATTTAATTTCATGGAATTGTGATTTTTGAGTAGTAATATCTATGGAAATTACACTTCAAGTTGGACATGAATTCATGAATCTCTCTAAAAAATAAAAAAAATAACCCCCATGATTCAACATTAGATGAAAACACATGTTAAGTCAGCTACACCAACTTTATGAAAAGCATTTGCACGCTTAAAATGAATTACTTGTATATATTTCCTTCATATTTCAGAGTTTTAACCATGAACGTAGAGACCGATCCTTCGAATGAGACAATAAAAACCAAAGTCCCCTGTTGCAAGAGTTCCTCTAACACAAGAATGATAACTCTGATGGACTTTTTTGTAAACAAATAAGACGTAAAAGTCATAACATGCAAGATTCATTTGATTTAGATTGACGGAAATCTACCTAGTATTCTATTCGATCGGTCGAGAGATAGAGATAACGCGCCATACTCCATTAATCATTAAAATCGACTGTTGAGAAGTATATCTACAGTAATATATAGACATAAACATATTAAGTTTTATAATATTGTAAACAACACATAGTGAATAGCTGCTTGAAAAAGGAATATTGAAAAAAAGATACGGATTTTTATTTATGTAAACAAAAATGCCAACTTTCTGTCTTTATACTGCAAAACTTAGAAGATACTTGTAACTGTATGTTTTTACTGCCAGTAATGATAAACTTAGAATAATGATGACAATCTTAGTCAGTGCTGATAAGCTTACACAATTACTGACTCATTTACTGTCCTTGCTTCAAAAAAACTTAGACAAGTGCTGACATGCACTGATAATTACTGTCCCTATTGTTCTAGCTCTCGAGAAAACTGCAGAGCTTTAAAATTGATTTTTTTTATATCAAAAAAGTTTTGTAATTTTTAAAAAAATTTATTTTTAATAATCTATTAAATTTTAATAATTTTATTTAAAAAAAATCTCATTATTTTATGTCCCAATTACATTTTATAAAAATTGTATGATCAACTAATGATCAGTTTATGTGAGAATTATTTATTTAAATATAAATCATAAGGAAACATATACAACTTTAAAGCATTTTAGCTTAGAATTTATAATTTAAAACTTTTCTTGTGTTCGAATCCAATGAAAACTAGGTAGAATTTCGTCAATCTAAAACAAATGAATATTGCGTGTTATGACTTTTACGTCTTATTTGTTTACAAACATTTAGTCCATCAGAGTTATCATTCTTGTGTTAGAAAAATTCTTGTCAGAGAAAGAAAAAAAACTGTTATAAACTTAAAATGTACTTTAATCTCAATTTGTTTTCTTTTTACTTTGAAATAAGAAATAATTTACAGACGCTTTATAAGAAGTTATACAGATATTTTTTTTACCACCTATAAGACATCGATTACTAGTATGTTTTGAATTATAGCCCGGCCATTTTGAAAATATGTAGCTGTTCAAGGAATCAGATTTTATAAGGTATATCAAGTAGACAGAAATCATATGTAGAAAGCAAATCCTATTATAGTAAAAATGATATTGATGTACAGCACGCTATGTTTCAGACGGAGATATATTTAAAAGGAGAACATTTTTAGTATGCGAGATCTGATCGTTCACATTTATTGTTTTGATAGATAACGAAAAAATGGACGCCTTCCATATTAAGAAAATATGGATTTCTTTGAGTGTCTGCTTTTTATACAGTGTATCATATCTTAATTTTATTTAATTTGACAGGAGTGCATTTACTTTGATGTTTAATCTTTATCATGTTTATGATTGAAAAAAGCAAATTTTTACTTTCGATTCTCCATTAATGTCTCCTGAATTTGACCTCTGTATAATTTATAATGAAATTTAAGCTATTTTATTTACACATTAAGTACTGTAACATCTACAGGAACATAAAAACAAATAAGATGATTTTGATTTAGCGGTACGTGTATGTTCAGATTTCTGTTAAGATGAATGAGATGAAGTTAATGAAAGTAAATGTACAAAGAATATATGAAGGTTAAATTTATCATAATATCTTTCAATTGCAAGCTTTCAGAGAGGGAGTGTTTAACCCCTTCCATGGCAAAGATTTTAAGCATTTTTAGACAAATTGATATAAAGATTTCAATGCATTTTTGGGGGCATTTCTTATAATTTTATATATAACAATGTATATATATTCTGAAAGCAGGTATTGTGTTGTTTCTGAAAATGATTGTAAAAATTCATTTCAGTTGCAATGGCAACGAAATACATCATAATCATGCTGGGATTTTCATTTATTAAATAATGAGTTTCATTCTAGTTTTTTGCTTAGTTAAATATATTTAAAAATATTATATTGTTGTATTTAAAATCATGAACATGTACAATTTTTTATTAACAAATTTAAAGTATTTTGGGGGGATTGGGTAGGGTTGGGATATAAACACCAGAATTTAGTATTTCTACATATAACGTGTTACCCCCGCATTGATTTCGATAAGGGCAAAATCGC
This sequence comes from Saccostrea cuccullata, assembly GCF_032062105.1. Taxonomy (NCBI): domain Eukaryota; kingdom Metazoa; phylum Mollusca; class Bivalvia; order Ostreida; family Ostreidae; genus Saccostrea; species Saccostrea cuccullata. The sequence continues at coordinate 33,524 of NW_026940837.1, forward strand.
TCAAATAGTGCGCAAAGTTTTACTCAAAGTAGCAAAAAACTGGTACGACCAATTAAAATAATTTCCGTGTATGATTTTTCCGTATTTATTTTCTCTTTTCAACGGTGCAAGATTTATTCTGATATGTCCAGTATTAACAAAGCTATGAATGTTTTTTCACACTATACTTGTTTTTCAGGTCAGATGCGTAGAAATACGTATATGCCATGTGAGAGGTTAATTAAATAAATGAATGAATGAATTTAATAGATACCCAGTCTATACGGTATAAAGTGGGTTGGTGCAGTTTACGCTTTATAAACCGGGAAGAGCTAGTTTATAACAATGCATGGACCGTTTCAATCCACTTTATACCATATAATTTGGATAGGTATTGATTTCAATCTTTCTGCTTTAATTTTCATTAATATAGTCAAGTGTAAGAAAGAGATTAATGTCCTTAAAATGAAAACAAATTGCACAAATTTGAAATGTAAAATCAAGTGACATTTCTTCCTAACCAGCAATGTTTAAAATGCTTAAAATAAAGGAATTTCTAAAATTCAGGCACCCGTTTTACATAAGAAATTACGACGAAGACAAGAACGTTATTTGATTGTAACATTGTTTTTCAGAAATGATGAATCTGTTTGACATTGATAGCTTAAAATTTCTGGTTTAATTCTTTTCAAAAATGTTAAAACAAGTTTCAAATCAGTGTAAATTAGAAAGTTATGAGCAGAATTAAATTTTGGTCTTTGTCGTATGTATTTTCTTCTTTTGGGTAAAACAAACCCCTAATCCACAGGAAGCCTCATTTGGAATCAACTGTGATTGACCGAAGCCGATCGCAAAAATCTTACTATACAGTATTACTTACAAATGTTCTTCATTCCTCAAAATTGGTTAGTACTATATCTTGTATCCAGCATTTCAAAAATTCAAGATTTTGAGCATACATTGGTATGTGTGCTTTTTTAAAAAAAATCTATACCAGAAAACTATCAGATTTTTTCAGCTTTGCTGTTGTAATATCATAATTGTTGTTTTATCTGATATCTATGCATATATTTTAGAATACAGGAATGAATTGGGATGTGCACAAATGCAGACGGCGATGAATGAAATGTAAGTTAACGACAATACTGCAGGCGCGGATCCAGAAATTTTTCCCAGGGGGGGGGGTCCACCCCTGTCCAAAAAAAAAAATCAACCCATTTCGTGGGGGGGGGGGGGGGGTAGTTAATTAATTTTAATTCTTAAAAGCTTTTAATTATCATAAAAATGTAATACAAATTCGCGTTTACCAGGGTGTCTGCGTTTTCCGATGGGGGTCAAAGTTAACTTTTTTTCTTGGTTTTCTATATAAATTTAATAACCTTAAGCTTGCACATTCCAGGGGGGGGGGTCCTGACACCCCCCTCTAGATCCGCGCATTACTTGAATAGATTGAAAAATGTCATGTACCCTTTTGCTTTACCACGCTAGAATTAAATTAAGTCAGTTGCATATTTAATGAATTTATTTATTGCATGATAATAAAATATCATAGTTATTAAAAAGTATGTGTACATGTTAATATAGTCATGTTTTAATTAAAAAATGATTAATAATTTATAATATCCATTGTGATAAAGAGCAATAGCGCATTTCATTGTCACTTTCGCCTACCCCAGTAGTAATTTTTTAAATACATAGTTTAACCAAATTTTTGTCATACAATGCTAGTTTATACATGCCTTAAAGCAAATCACACATAATAATATTCAAATGTTAATAGCTCCCTCATATGATAGATATAAAAATCGTTCAATTTATATGGATAATATAGTAAATACTGAGGACCCCCCCTTAAGAATAACAGACTGTAGCAAAAGACCACCCTTAACCAGAAAAACAACTTCTGAATAATTTTATTTGGATATGACTGTACACGTACATCATTACATTTAGATAATGTTGGTTAAAGGTGGTCTTCATATTGAAAATGTTGAAAATATGTATTTAGTTTTTCTTCTAAAATTATTTCAAGATTCAACAATCTGTCTTAAATTTATCCATACGATTCTTATGACTTCGTGGCATAGTGTTATGATTGCTGGATTGAAGACATCATGATCGTGAGTTCGAGTCTTACATAGTGTGTTTCTTGTCTATGATTTCATTTTTTTTTTCTATCTGTGCATTGACCCCACGTTTTCTGTTATCATTTTATAATACATGTATAAATAATGTAAGAGATATATAATACAACACTATATCTCGGGAAAAATCAGTTAAACTATTTTAATGACCCAAAGTCATGATAACTGCTAGCTTGTTTTATTTTAAAAATTTTCTAACAATCTTGTTTAGAATTAGAGTATTGAACAAGTAAAATTATTGTCATGTACATGTAACAAACTTGCAACTATAAAAATATATAAGTGGTCCACAAATGATTACATATATGTAGTTTGCTTTTAAATTGAAAAGGTACATGTATCTATATATAAAAACAAGTGATTTCCTTTTAAATACTTGAGTCGGCCGATTAATTCCTCGGCAAGGCAGCCATGGCTCTTTTACACTTTAGGAGCAAGAGCCACTTAGAGCCATATTTGGCCCTTAAAATTCCTGATAAATAAAAACTGCCCAGTTTAGGTTTCAAATACAGTTTTTAGCACTTAGAGTAGTTGTGATCACGTATCTATTAATCATGACGTAATTTTTCATCAAGTTAATGCATTTGACTTCATACAATTCGCAATATTAATTTTCCTCATATCCTTTGAATTCCTTTAAAAATGGCCTGAATTTGATGTATCTTTTTTTTCAATTTTTCATAAAGAGTACATCCTCTGATCCAAAATTTACAAATACGTAACACAAAAGTTGTTTCTGAAGATAAAAAAAAACATGTTTTATTTTTTGGATTTTGGACTGTGTTCATATTTTAATTCTTTGCTAAAGTTAGTCAAATCCGCATGTTTTCTACAATTTTCAAGAGCTTGCAATTTCTCAAAGCCTGTTTTCCAATATCTGTATTCTCAAATAGAAATCTTATTATAGGAAAAGAAAGCGCCAAGTGTTCACGTTATTATAATATACGGAATAAAAAGGTGCTAGTTAATGAATTGATATACAGCCATTTTATGCATAAAACGGACCTAGTTCTTTAACCTCAATATTGATTTAACATTTCTTAAAATTTTGTAAGTTTTTCCTAGGTCTCTTAGCTAGTTAAGGAATGAAGCGGTTTATAAAAAAGGCAAACTGCTCAAACCCAAGTTATACCTGGATATAACTTGGATAGTTATTAATCATATATCATTCATTCCTTTTAATTTAATCTGATTCATTAATTGTATAAAATAAAACAATTTGTCTTGTAACTTTCTCCCGTTTTTAAATCGCATACATTTTAGATGTAATGTCAAGCGGATTAATACACTTTTGACACAAGTCACTCTGACGTAAGCAACACGTTTAAACGATATATCCAATCAAAAATGCGTAACAACGCAAAAATTAAGTCATATATATAAAATAGATTTGAGGTACATGTACAGTGAATGTATGAATATAATTGTTATACACATGTACATGTACATGTATCCAGTGCAATACCCAGTAAATAAAAAAAGAATGTTCAATAGGTCCTTGAAGTCCATACATATCTTATTTAACACGATAAAGAAAAAATGATTTTAATCCCTATAACATTTTTTTTATTTATTATTTTTTTTGTTTTCTGTTGGATTACAAATCAGAGAGATTTTCATTATTTTTTTTATTGAATGCATGGTCTCTTTGAAATGAAATTAGTGCATTAAAATAGGTACAAACATCAACGGACTTTAATATGAATTAAGGATATCCGATCCTCAACCAAGAAGGATAACTCCAAAAATTAATATTTAATTTGAAATGCATCAAAATAAAGCTAGAAATGAAATTTTTTCATGCAACAATTTTTATTTGATTCATCTTTATAAGATTCAAAGTTTTTGCTAGTGTTAGAAAAGGTCTTATAAAAGTTGACATTTGTACCCTATAAAAGGAAAAGAAATTAATCAAGTTTTAGAGAAATAAAATTTTCTTAAATCCATCCTGATACCAATGCTTATAAGCATGATATGAAATAAAAAGCGATTTTTGTTGTCTTGCAGTGATAGCAAACGCCTTTAACATTATGTATTCAAGAACACATGACGGAAATGGAAGACAAAAAATACCAAATAAGTACAAAAATCATGACAATATCTCTGGATGCCTGGATACCTATCGTTTTTTAAACTAAAATATATTTGTTGATCAAGTTGCAATTAGAAAATGCATTGCTGATATTCCAATTTGCTTTTTCTGCAAAAAATATTGGAGATTTGACAATTTTCCCTATATAATATGATTAACTTTAATCTTCAACTTTGAAGAAATACTGTGGATAAATTTACAATACTTTGTGGATTCAAATATACTTTTATGAGTATTTTTGATTACTTAACTGCTGATTTTATAAACCTGAGGATTGGACTACCTTAAGATTTAAGTTTTCAGTGATAGATAACGTCAGCTTTATATTTATATAGTTATATTTCTTTCGAATACTAGTAACTCGCCGAGAAAAAAGGGAGGAAAAGTATAGAAGGTCTCTTAGCCCTATTCATTATCTTTCCAAACAAAATATATGTACTTACATAACTGGAATCATGACACTGATATTGTTTTCTCTCAAAAAAATTGAGGTAACATTAACTCGATGAACTCGATGAGAAAAGGGGTAAGCTTCCCTAACAAAAGAAATTAATAACGCACCCTATTATATTAAAGAAGAGATACTCAGGGTCAATATTGCTGATCTAAGCAACAATGGCAAAGACGTAACGTCAGAAATTGCTACTAAAAGGAAATAATACGCTTAATCCGTTTTCAGCTTACATTTACAGTTAAGTCTTGATTATAAACATGTAGTGTTTTATATGAAAATAAAGGATTTGTTCTCCCCAATAAAGTTGTAGCAAAAAGTAGTATTATTATAGGGTATGTTCACACTGACAGACTCCTATATTCCGGAATAACGTAAATTTTCGTCTTGTCCCGTTGTAACAAATAAAAATATCTTCAACAGAGTTTATTCTATAAAAAAGTCTCGCATCTCTTTGATTTTTAACGGGAACGTTCTCTTACATCATATTTAGACATAATTATGTTTGTTGACAACATCTGTTAAGAGAATAGATACCCCCATGGTTATGGTTATCTTTGATTACGGTATCACCTCTCTTTATCCTTAAATTGTTTTTTCTGTTGCTTTTTTTTTAAAATGATCACCATAAAACGATTATTGCATAGAAATGTAGTTATAATACTTCAATGGAATTACATGTAATTCTTTAAAAACATATTTAGACACTGCACCTAAAATATCATATTGACGTCGTTTTGACATTACCACGTTGAGAAGCAATTCCTGGCGTTGCATCACACTGATCAAGCTTTGGCCAAAGTAGCTTTACAAAATCAAATGCTGTGCAATCAAATGAAAATAAATTGAAAGAAAATGAATAGTGACATTTCTTTTTTGACCTCCTAGTACAAATCATATTGTGCTTTACTTTTGTAAAGGAGTTTTTTTTTAAAGAAAAATACTTGTAAATGAGCTATCATATTAATAAAACAACCATTTAAATAAAACTACCATGTTTTATTATGTTCACAAGGCCTAAAAATGATTTGTTAGCAGTCGCCTATCGACTCACTTAAAATGTACCTGTCTCCACCTTTTTTCAGCCATTATTTGAAAAGATTTTTTTTGTTTATTTTGGAAGTGTCAATTTTCTAGGATATTGACTCTTGTTTAATATGTATAGATTTCTTTATTTTTGTTTCTGTCAATAGGTAGCATTAAAGAAGTAGGGATTTATTAACAATAAGTAAATAATGAAAATTTCTCTGATTTGCAATCCAACAAAAAATTAATAAATGAGATCTGTTAAAAATTCGTACCTTACTGGAACCCATGGAACATATTCAAACAATCTATTGGAATTCCTATGGGTACAAATTAAAAATTCATATCTTCTTGAAAAAGCCAAAGAACATCCAATTTTAGATTCCTCGTCACCTGAATATAGGCTCGGATCTGTAATTATGGATATTGCATGTCATAGGCTTTTTAAACCAGTACGTTTCACGGAAGAAAATGCAGCTAAACCAATCCGTCTTTTCATTAAACTTCAAAATGCCAATAAAGGAATTAACACGGTTAAAATAAGTAATATTCTTAATTACAAAAGGGTCCAGTCTTAACTTCCACCATATTTCAAGTTAAAGACTACACCTTGTATTTACAAAGTCGGAATTCCATAAATATTATGGATTCTGTTGAAAATTATGCCAGACAATGGGTCAGATATGAAAAAAGAAGACGTTGAAACCTTGTCAGAATGGATTAAATGTATCAGATCCATGTTAAAGTCACGTATTAAAAGACTGAGGGGCAAAATGAAAACCATCTATCCTTCTGTCTTCAATAAACCAGAAGTGAAAAAAGAATTAGATAGATTACATGATCAGTACGTACTGGTTCCTGCCGACAAAGCAGGTAACAACATTGTCTTCGTTTGTAAGGCTCATTATATAAATTGCATTCTAGAAGAACTTGGATTTAATTCTACAAGTTTTAATCCTACTTATACTCATACTTCTCTTTCTAAGGAAGAAATTCTTCAAAATCATCTGTCAGTTTTGAATACTTTAATATTTCACAGAGCTAAAATGAATTTGAACTACCTTATATATATTGGATTCCGAAACTTCATAAGAATCCATACAAACGAAGATACATTGCAAGTTCCAGTAAATGTTCAACCAAGACTCTTTTTTTACTTCTCACTATGATATTGACAGTAGTGAAGGGTACAAATTGCGCTCCGTTATTTATTAGCAGACTTATGTTTATATTCACATGAAGCAGAATTTATGCTAAATCTTATGCGTGAAAAGAAAAAAAATCCAATTGCTATGGCCTTTAACTCGACATTTAGATATATCGACGACGTATTGTCAATAAATAATGATAATTTCCATTTCTACATCGATACGATATATCCTGGTGAGCTTGAGATAAAAGACACCACAGAGTCCGACACTTCTGCTTCATACTTGGATATTTTACTTGAAAAAAAACACTAAGTGTAATCTAACAACCAAGCTATATGATAAACGTGATGAATTATACTTTTCTATCGTCAACCTCCCTTACTTATGCAGCAATATGCCTTCATCACCTGCACACGTAGAATATTTATCTCAGTTGATTCGATACACAATAGCAAGCTCTACGTATGAACAATTTCTTAAACGGGGTATATCATTGACAACCAAGTTGATGAAACAAGAATATCAGCAGTCTCGTTTAAAGTCATCATTTTGTAAGTTCTATGGTCGATAGAATGACCTTGTCAGCAAATACAATTTATCTTTGAGTCAAATGCTTACTGACGTTTTTCATACCAATATTTATACACTAGATTGGCGACGGATTTTTTCCCCGTTATTTCCTGATCATGACACGAGCAAAAAGCGGGTGTGACCGGTCGGCTGGGGATGCTCTTGATCTCACCTCTGATGTTTCAGAGGTCCGTGTTTGCTCTGCTCTTATTTTGTATATTGTTTAATGGACTTTGAGATTGAATACTGTTCGTTATCTCCATATCCAACCTACCTACCGACCAACTGTAAAAGAAAACATAATTGGGTAATTGGTTAATTGGGTAATTCGGTAATTGGGTAATTTCTTAATAATAATCATTTTTGTTCATATGTTGACCGAGATATCCTGCAGTAAGACACTACAGAGTCCGCCACATTTATATCATATCTGACAAGTGAATATCCCAATGAAGGATAACTTCAACTTTTCTATTGCCAACTTACTTTTTGTGTTATTATGCCCCAACATCATCTGCATATCGTGTTTATGTCCGTTAGCTGATTAAATTTCCAGATGTTCTGGATACTTTCAGTTTTTAAACCCAGGCTAGTGTCTGACAAATAATTTGAGGGATTGCGGCAATTCCAATGATTCCATTCAAAGTCAGCGTCCGTGGAAAATTAAAATTAAGGATAAATTAATGCGTAGAAAATATTTATGCACATTTTAAAAAAAATATATATATTATTTTCTCTTTAATATTTGCGTCTGTTATTGCTGATTTAATGGTCGCAAACAAGTTTTGCTGCTTAAATCCAATTTGCGAATTTTTAATATATATCTAAAATTAAAAGGCAATTTTCCGTAAATTAATCATTTTAATTAAAATATTACAGAAAAAATCTAATTTATTTAAAAGGTTTGTGTTCTGCAGAATTGAAAAAAGGTTTAAACGTTTTTAATTACAGGAACTGCAGTTGGATTGAGTGGCTGATTGACAGAATATTATTCATTGTTTTCGTCTCGGCTTTTTTGGTAAGACGATTTTTTTTACGGACAATAATCATTTTTATCTTCAAAGAAAGATGCTACGGGCAATGTTGGGAATGATTATTTACAAGAAAGGGAAGAGAACATTGTTTAACCTTTATCTATTTTCCAAAAATCAATATAAAACTGTCTTTATTTTGACCTTCTTAAAGTAATTGCTCTATACAACTTTAAAGGTGAAGGTTACAGTATATAAAGCATGAAAAAGATATGTATAATATGGGGAAAACATGATTTGCTGATAAAATCATAAGTGTAATTCTAGGACTTATTACACAGTTTTCAGTATTATTGTATTTTTGTACAGAAGGACGTACAGTGTAAAAATGCATCCTGTATTAAGTCTAGTGATACTGTGAAGATCGTTGATTCCTGTCCATCTAATAAAAAGGAGAGAGATGTGTTAGCAACAATTAAAAACTGCTCAGGACTCGCTCTAGAACAAAACTGTACAGCAAATTCTTCTAGAGAATTTCATTATCACTGTGTGATCAATACTTTCAGAAATGAATCAATTGAAGTGTGTGCAAGACCGATAAAAAGCAATGGTAAATGTTTCATTTCTAATATATTCAGCAAGCTTATCTTATTTAAATAAGTTAGAGGATGCTCGTTGAAAAATTATGCTGCCAAATTTATTTTGAATAGTACTTTTCCTAGTAATTAAGTCATCCGAGTCACTCATATGAACTATTGCTATCTTTTTTTCCCCATCGTCTTGCATAGTGCATTAATATTTGAACATTTTAGCTTCTTTACTGAAACAATGAATCCTGTCCAACCAATTTTGGCATATAGAATATATGGGTGAAGAGGGGAAGGGGTGTCATGGTCCCATTCAAACTGATGGTTTGGTTGCAATCAGCTTTGTGCCTTCTACCAGCAGTTATTGTCCTAGGGCGTGGCTAAACTCATGATATAGTGACGATGCATTCATTCTTAAAAAAATATTTTCTTCTGTCCATGAGTATTAAACCGATAACTTATATATACATGTATCTTCCAAAATTGAGAATTTCAAGACCCCTTGTTCAATGGTTAAGATTTTAGGGCGATTAAATAGTGAAAATACACGAAATCTTAGCTCATTTAATTAGTTAATTTATGTTGCGTGTAGGGGGCTGAAATATGCCACCATAATGTTTCTCAACAAAAACTATTGTTGATGTTTTATTACAGACAAATAAACTTAGCTTAGCATTCGTAAACTACAGTTAATTATATAACAACCGTTAAATAAAGTTTTACAGATGAAAGCTATAGTTAACGAATTATAACTATAGTTCACGGTTTGTAACCTATAGTTTACTGTAGATAAACCTAGTTTATCAACTGTGTAACTTTGTTTACATGTAGTTCATTTTTGTGAATTTAGCGTGCCATAGATATTCATTTAACGTTTTTATAAAATTTCTGGTGTTTAAAATCGCGTTTTACCTTAACTGCATTCATTTAAAATCAAATATTTATAGACTATTGCTAGTTGCGTTTCTTTTGCGTTTCAGTACAGAAAGAATGCATTTATATTTTTAAAAATCTTCTCCTCTGCTCCTGCATATTTAACTTATAATCGATGTGATGTAAACATTCATGAAGATGGTTCTCCTTTTAAGGACAGATGATACAAACAAACTTTTGTCAACGAATTTGAATATAACACCTTGGATCATGTTTAAATGAATAAAATGAATAACTTTCACCGCGTACTTTTTAATTTTTTATTCAAATTTGGACAAAAGTGAAATTTAAAGTGAAAAATATTTGTATAGATTGATAAGGATGGCTTCATAAGGGCAGACTTTTGAATATCACAGAAGGTTTACAATTTCTTTATATTCTAGAAATTTATTTTTTGCATCATTTGCGATGAAATAAGGCCAAAAAATATATACCAATCCAGGCATCATTTTTTTGTTTGTATCATCTGTCCTTAAAATTGTAAATTCCAAGGCTCCTGATTAAGGGGTTCTAATGGTAAAGTAGTGAAAATGCCGTAATTCTTTGAAAATCTTCTCCTCGGCTCCTGAGCAATAGGCTGATAAACTATCTACAAAATTATGATAAGGAACGATGACTTTTTTCCAAAGTTGTGAATGGCATGGCCCTGGTTTAAGAGTTCTTGTTTTTGGACGGGGCTCTATTGATTATGTAGTGAAGATGCATTAATTCTTTGAAAATTTTCTCTTCTGCTTCTGGATAATATACGTCAATGATCTGATTATATAATTATGCTGAGCAAAAGTGATTCTAAAAAAATTGTAATTTTAAGGCCGCTTGGTTAAGGTTTCTGATGTTAGGTGGGGTTCTTCAATTCCATAGTGAAAATGTACTATTTATTGGAATTTTCTGATCATGGGTATTTTGCCGGTGATCTAAAGACATAGCCATGATGAAAAAAGGAATCTCTTCTTAAATTATTACTTTCATGACCCCTGGTTATGGGATACAGGGGGAAACTCTAATGATCATATATTGAAAATGAATTAATGCTTTGAAATATGCAATTTGGAACTAATCAACCATTTATTATGAACAAAGATGCCATTTCATGCTTCCTGTGGAATAGATGAAAATTCATTCTTAGCTCACATGTAATGAAAACTCAAATGAGCTTTTCTGATCACCCGTTGTATGTCGTCTGTCGTCTGTCCGTCCGTAAACTGTTCACATTTTGAGCTTCTTCTGAAGAATCACTGGGTCAATTGTAACCTCACTAAGGTGACTTTAAAGTGTTAAAATGAAGAACATCCCTTTCCATGGGTAGATTATAAAAAATAGGATTGGATCATTAAAACTCATCTCCTCGAGGACCACTGGACCAAGAAAACTAAAACTTATGTGAAAGCATCCTAGGGTAATGCCAATTCATAATCTTGCAAATCAATACCCCCAGGGGTAGGACAGGGCCACAATAAGATTTGTAATTTTTACTTTGAAACATACAGAATAAAAATATGGAAAAGAAAAATCTTCTTTTCAAGAATAACCGAGCCAGAAAATCTTAGTTATAAGTTGTAAGCATCCTGGGCTGGGATAGTGTTAATACTGAATAATTTAAACCAATTTTTACATTGAAATATTTAGGAAAAATCCTTAAAAATTTTAATAGCCACTGGGTCAGACAAGCTGATCTTTGTGGAAACATCCTAAAGTAGTGTGTATTCAAATTTTCTTACTCGCCGGGGATAGGATGGGGCCACATTAGGGAATCTAATTTTTACATTAAAATATATAGAAAAATGTTTAATCCTTTCTTCACAAGAAGAACTGGGTCAGAAAGCTAAAACAAATGTGGTAGCATCATTGGGAATGTAGATTGATTCTGATTTATTCAAATCATGATCTGTAGGGCGGGGTCAAAATAGGTATAACAAGAGGTGAAATCAGGTTGAGCAGCAGTACCAAAGCTATTCACATGAGCGTTGTTGCCCATGGGCTTCCTGTTCTTTGCTCCTCTAATCTGCCTCTGGGTATAAAGTTATCAAATAAAGCATGCTAAGTGAATTGTTTAGATTAGCAATAATGCTGTCTTTCAAATAAAAAAAAAACATGACCTCTGGTTTAAACATGAACCAAATTCAATTGTTCAAAACTTGTTGCATGATAAACTGTTGACCTATTAGGCCAGTCTTGTCTAAAATATACCAACTAGAGAAAAGTATACTAAAATGAATAAATTAAGGAAAGAAAATAAGTGTTGGGGAAGGGGGAGTGGCTTACCTATTTTAAAATATAATACTTTTGGAAATGTTGATTGAAAAGTCAGTTGTTTTCCTATAAAAACAAAAGCATAAAATCTGTCTCTCTGTTATCTGTGTCTACAAATCTCACTAAAAGATCAGGATATTCTTCCATAACATAAAACAGAGTACATCATTTGAATAATTCTTTTTTCTTTATTTTACCGATCCTGCCCCTTTCAAGAACGATACTACGTTCCTGAAATTTAATTATTTTAATCACATCTATCAAATGAACGGATGAGGGTCTGATTTTATTTGTATTTTTTAAATTTCCTAATTCACATTGATGAATGAAAGGTGATGAATTCTGATACGTTTCTTTATTAAAATTTATTGAAAATAATTGAAAATAAAATTATTTTCTGTCCCAAAATTTTTAAATAGAAGAAATTAATCTATCATTTTTTTGGTGTCATACATGCAGTTATTTAATATTCAATGCAACGATTTTTAAGGAAAATATATATGATATATCAAATATCTTGAATTACTTTTCTTTGAATGGAATTATTTTTTTTTCAGGATTTTGTTTGGAATTCAACGTGGTTGGAGATATACTTCAGGACCATTATGATCATGATTGTACAGACATTGAACCACTATATGCATGTCCGCATAATTATAACTCAACTGATGCTTATTTGTGTAATATTAATTATAAAGGAATATGAAAATGATTAAAAAGATAATAATAAACTAATCCTATATTGAATGGACTTTTAAAAATTGCAAGTTGGCAGCAAACAAATCAAAATTCAAATTTAATATGATTTTTTTTTGAAATTGTATCATTGATAATTCGGGAAAGTCATGTATAAAACATTTATTATTAATATTACCAATTCTATGAATCTCAGAAGGAAGAATTCCAATATAATTCCAATACAATATCATCATGTGATGTTTATAGATAGAATAAAAGATCCTTTGAATAATGAATAAACTGAAAGTTCAATAATGTCTCCGGAGATAATTAAGTTTATATGTGAAAGAAAAAAAATCATTTCTAGACCCTAAAAAGGTGGTGCAAAAGCAAAGAAATAGCTTATACCAAAGAAATAGTTATTCAATATTTTGGATGAAACCTTATTAATTTTGTTTTTGCATTTTGTACAAAAGATCGGATCGGAAAGGAATCGGTTAATTGTTGTTAACCACACAATTTTAACACACTCTCCAAGAACTGATGAATGAAAAAATTTGAGATAAACAACAAGATGTGTTTGTGAAACACAGATGCCCCCGTATGGCAACATAGTAAAGATTCAGCTTTTCTTAAATGCCAATTTAATTAATTGGTAGCAAAAGTATAGGGCATTCTCACTGGAAAACAATTGTGAAATTTGAAAAAAAGCCAATGTTTAAGTTTGTTCAATAAGTACAAAAATCTCCAAGGTCAAGGTCAAAAGGTCAACGTAACTGGTATCAAATGAAAGCTCTTGCAAGATAGAATACTTATGGAGAGCATGGAAGCCCTAGCCCTTACCGTTCAGAAGTTATGGCCAAGGCTAATTTTTTTAAAATGTAGGTCAAACTCCAAGGTCAAGGTCATAGGGTCAAAGTTCTTGTTATCAAATAAAAGGTCTTGTCACAAGAGTTAAATATTTAAAGTTTGAAAGCAATAGCCCTAACTATTTAAAAGTTACGGTCAATGTTTGCATTTTTTTAAAGTAAGACAGTATCAAAGGTCAAGGTCAAAGGGTCAAAATTCTAAGTATCCAATAAAGGTCTTCTCACAAGGATTACGCATATGAAGTGTGAAAGCCCTATCTCTTACAGTTCAAAAGTTATGGCCAGGGTTAAAGTTTTTTCACAAGTAAGGAAGTCTACAAGGTCAAGGTCAAAGGGGTCAAGGTTGTTGGTATCTAGTAAAAGGTCTTTCAACAAACATTACATATGTGAAGTATAAATGTCCTGGTGTCTACTGTTCAAAAGATATGGCCAAAGTAAAATTTTAAAATTTTCATGTAAAAGTAGGTCAAACTCCAAGGTCAAGGTCAAAAGGTCAAATTTGGTGGTACCCAAAGAAAGGTCTTGTCACAAGGAATACACATGTGAAATATGAAAGTCATAGCTCCACTAAATCAAAAGTTATGGACAAGGTTAAAGTTTTTGCGGACAAACAGACAAACAGAGAGACAGACAGACGGACACGACAAAAACTATATACCCCCGAAACTTCGTTTACGGGGGGCATAAAAAGATTGTTTGAAAGTCTGCAGCGATATGTTTAATTTTTGCAACTTTCTTGTTATGAATGACAGTGGAAAGGTTGTTTGGGTTGTATAAACAGTGTTTGCCTTCATTATAGGAAGAAATTGTAAAAATAAATCAGCGTATTTTTTTAGAAGATATAATTCCGCATAAATCACACAGAATATTAATGCAAATACTTTGAAACTAAGATTTGTTATGTTTGTCATTGTATTGTAGATAGAAAATGCTATGACTTTTCCTACTTCTTCAATAAAAGTACACCAAAGGAAAAAGTAAGAAAAAAATCTACCATAATGCTGAATTATGATACCTCTACTCCGATAATGCAATCAGCAAAGATTGCATCACAACACTTCTATGAGTAAGTAGATGTTATTCATATATTTGATAATAATATGACATTGTTAAGCTAAATGTTGTTGTGAAGATAATTGATTTTAGATAATGAATATTGTAACACTTTCAGTTTTTTATGCCTCTAAATTCAAGTTGTCTTTAAACTCAGAATCAAAAAAGTCATCTAATCTTTAGCAAATAGAATTTGACTATACGTATATACGAAATAAATATATTTTTAGTATAATAAACTTATGTTTTAAAGTTTTATCTTTCGTTCTACAAAACAATTAGGACTTTATAACATGTGTATGTTGCAAGTAAAAATATGCATTTACAGTTGTTCTCTAATGATCTCGAGTTGTTTATGTTCCCACATCCGATAAAAATGTACGAGTTTAGGTAAATTTATCTCTTTTTATACATGTATTCAGAGTATTTGATTGTTTAATTATTATTGTTATTTTAGACAATGGAGGAATCTTCCAATTCTGGTTTCGTTAATCCTTGGATTTGTTCTTATTGTCATTGTGATGATGATAGTCTTCTTTTGCATCTTGTAAATATTTTATCTACTTTGTACCTATTACTGTATACAGGGAAATTTTCGTCCTACTCACAGGTGGGCGAATTAAAAAATGGGTGAATTAAATAAAAAAACAAAGTATAATTTCTTAAACAGAACTTTGACTGGACGAATTTAAAATGTGGCAAAATTGTTAGCAAGGATGGAAGTACTAAAATAACACGGGGCGAAAATAACCCTGTTATATACAGTTTACATGTACATGTATGTATGCATGTATGTATAGAAAAACATACTTTAGTAGAAATTAGAAATTAGAAACATTTATTCTACAGATTTGCAAATTGGCTACTCGCAAGATGAATCAGTTGACCGTATGAAAACACATATTTAATGACATATTTTTTTCTCAAGGAAACTCCATTTGTATACACAAAAAGATTAAAAAATAACAAAAGCGTAGGTAATATTGATACTTCATCGATACACTTTAAATAAATTATTAATTTCAAGTTCAAATTGCTAGAAAAAATTAGAACAGCAATGAAACAGATATGAAACGTAAATACTTTTTAAGATGAGTTTTGTCTTGTCATCATTAACAAAAACGTAGTCTAATCTATTTCTATTTACAATGTTTGAAATAGATTAGACTCAGTTTTCGTTTGATGATTTCTTATGCCTTCTCAGCAAAAGATTAGAAATTTTGGATTTTATAATTGAAATATTTGGGAACAATTATGGTACGGTATAACAATTGAAACTGACACCCTAAAGAAAACCATTTAAAACCAACGACGCATCGGAGGTACAAAATGGTGTTCCGAGGAATGTCAGTTTCACAGCTGACCTCCAAAAAACTATTTATTATAGTAAACTGAATATTTTATTGATCATCTACTTGATTAGTTAGCACAAATCACATTGGCTTTACCTTCACATTCACGCCCTTTTAAACTCCTCTCTTCTATTTTTCTGAATAAGACAGCTTTGACGGCCTCTTTGTTGTTTGACACCAGAAGAGTAGCATAGTTAAGATTACAGTAGAAAGGTGGGGCCAAATTTATACAGAGAATGTTAATTATGACGTCACATAAAACATAAGGTCCTAAAATTACCAGGAAATGAGTTGAAACAAAATATAAACTATTCAACGATGGCAATACACTTGTCAATGTGATGTTATCTCGCAGAAATGACACAGTTTGTACACAGTGAAAGGCTGATCAAGACACATTTTGTACAATGAAAAATACCTTTTGTTTCAAATAAAATATCATTTGCAGTTATGGAAAAAGCTATTAAATTAGATACGATGTCTATTTTACTATATTGTATTAAGTCAACTGAGTCACACAGGTAGCCTCTTGCTATCCGTTTTCGTTCGTCATCGTGTGTCGTGTGTTAACATTTAAGCATTTTCAGCTTCTTCTCTGAAACCATTGAACCGATTTCAACCAAATTTGGAATACAGCATCTATTGGTGAAGGGAAACAATTTGTAAATTTTATGGCCCATGTCCCCTTGAGTCCTGAGGGGTTAGGCCAAAACCACTAAAATTAATGCAATCTTTAAAAAGCTTCTTCTCTACTCCTGGACCTCAAGCAGTCAAACTGTTGGAATTAATGTAATGATTATTGAATCCTCTATCAAATTGTGAAATTCATGGCACCAGGGTCAGGGGTTCTAGTGCTAGGGCGGGGCTATAAACACAACTGTAGATTGTATAGTGAATGTGCATTACTTCTTTGAAAGTTTTCTTCTCTGCTCCTGGGTATTAAATAAACTAACTAGATACATAGTTATGATGAATTAGAGTGCCTCTTCCAAAATTGTGAATTTTATGGCCCGAGGGCCCAGGATTATGGTGGTAGGGAAGGGTTCTATTGATTATATAGTGAAAGTCCATAAATTCTTTTAAAATCTTTCTGCTAC
The DNA here is from genome assembly GCF_032062105.1 of Saccostrea cuccullata. Taxonomy (NCBI): domain Eukaryota; kingdom Metazoa; phylum Mollusca; class Bivalvia; order Ostreida; family Ostreidae; genus Saccostrea; species Saccostrea cuccullata. The sequence goes on from NW_026940837.1 coordinate 50,727, forward strand.
TGTGTATTAAATAAACGAACTAAGTAGTAGTTATAATGAGCAAAAATACCTTCCAAAATGGTGAATTTTGATGGCCCGAGGTTCAGGTGTACTGATGGTAGGGCGGGACTCTATTTATTATATAGTGAAAGTTCTTTAAAAATCTTCTTCTCTGATCCTTGGAATTAAATAAATTTGATAGGTTTATATCATGATGAACAATAGTGCTTCTTCCGAAATTGTGAATGTTATGACCCCAGGGTTGAGGATTTTGTTGTTAGGGTGGGGCTCTATTCATGATATTGTGAAAGTCCATTAAATCATTATTTAAAAATTGTTCTATTTTGAATATACCCCAGGAAAATCAACTAGTGTCCTTTACAAATGTTCGTTCTAGATAAATAGAGAATACATTATTACGACTGTATAAATTGTTCAGGAATTGTAATCTTAAGACAACAAAAGCAAAAATCGTCTTTTATTTACTATGATATATTGCATGTATGTTAAATAATATATCTCATATAATTCATACAATTCAGCACATTTCAAGATATTTTCAAAATATGACTGTGTGGGAGCAAAAATATGGAATATACCGGATATGATTCTTTAAAGTTATTTTTATAAGTAATATGAATAACTATGCCATGCTGAATAGCTTTCCGTACCATCTTGTTACATGTCTATTACTTGAGCTTAAAATAGCGGACTAAATACCGAAATGATTTCAATCCAAAGAGTTTTATTTAATTACCTCAAGCTCAACTGAGCTATATATTCGAAAAAGTATAAATGATCAACAAGTGTTTTTATTTTACAATGTAAATTGCGTTTTAAGAAAAATATGAAAGATACATTGTATTAATACGGTTTTGGTCATCCCATTATAGTTTTGTAAATTGAATATTAGTTTTCAGAACCAAATAAACAATCAACCGGTTAAATTTGCATTCCAAATTTATACATGTAAAGATCAACATGTAAAAAAATATTTTAAAAATAAAGAATCAAAATTTGAAAAAGATAAATGAATCGGCTTAGGTTTTTATATATACATTTGAATGGTGTTTTTAATCATAAACCAAAGTAAGATATTTTGTAAAATGTATAAGTCTCATGGTCACTGCCCCCTCTTCCGATACTTGAGGGATTGGGCAAAATCAGTTAAATGAATGCAATCTTTAATTTTTTTCTTCTTTACTCTGGAACGTCTGGCAGTCAAACAGTTGGCCTGATTATAATAAGCATAGGGCCTAGCTCTACAGAAATTGTGAAATAAAACATATGGCGATAACGAACAGTGTTCAAGATCAAAAGCCCATTAAACAATGTAAAAAAGGAGCAGAGCAAGCACATATCTTTAAACATCAGAGATGGGATCAGGTGCCATGGCCCCAGGATGAGGGGTTCTTGTGCTCAGGAGGGGGGGGTCTGTTGAAAATTTGCTGAAAATGTATTGTTTGGTTACAAAATCTCCTCCTTTGCTCATTGGAATTAGCCAATAAAATATGTACGCAGTTATGATGAAGACGGGTGTTTCTTTCAGTAGAGAATTGTAAATTTAACGGCATCTGGATCAGGTGTTTGGGTATTAGAACGGGGCCTTTATGGTAAAATTGCAATAATTCTTTGACATTTTTTTCTCCTGTTAAATATTAAGCTAAAGAAATATGTAATGTAGTTATGAGGATGGGTGCTTCTTCCATAACGTGTATTTCCTAGCTTCCGGGTCAGGGCTATATTCTTGAGTAAGAGCGGTCACGAAAATACATTAATTCTTTGAAAATCTTCCTTCTCTTCTGGTCCTAAGTATTTTGTCTATAATCTAATTAAAACAAATTGTCTCGAGCAAGGGTGCCTATTTATAAATTTTGAATTTAAATGCCCCTTGATCAGGGGTTCCGGTGTAAGCGGAGGTTCTAATGATTATATAGTAAATGCTTTAATTCTTTAAAAATTTTCCCTGCACCTGGAAATTAAACCAATGAACCATGTACATAGTTATGATAAGGTAGGATGGCTTTTCCAAAAAAATTGAATTTCATGACCTGTGAGTCAGGGGTTCCATGGGGTGAGTTTAAATGATCATACACTGAAAATGAATTAATGCTTTGAAGTCTGTTCTTTGATATTTATCAGCCAATTATGATAAGCAAACGTTCCTTGTTCAAACTTATGAATTATCTGATCCCAAGCTCAATGTGTCCTATTGGGTGACGTTCTACAGATTTTACAGTGAAAAATCCATTTTGTGTTCCTCTAATCTGCCTCTATTTAAGTAATCAAAATTTGTATGCTAAGTGCTGATTAGCAATAGTTCTTCTTTCAAAATTGTGACTTTCATGGTCTTTGGTTTAAAAAAAAGAACCAAATTAAATTGTTGCAAAGTTGTTGCATGATACTCCGGTGACCTTTATATATGTGACCCTTTGGTCTTGTTACATATACAATCGTTTTACTTATTATTTAGAAATGGGAAAGTCAGTGAAGGGAAAAGAGGACAATTTGAAAAGGTATGAGCTTTAAATTACTCGTTTAAGGTTTTTTGAGACACACGATCTTCTTTCCTTATAATCTTTTTTATTTTTAGAAAATCAAACCGAATTAAAAATAATGAAATTATTTCCTCTTTGCCTTTTTAGTACAAGAACTGTTGTCCGTGTGCTGGATGTTTATTTAGCATTACCATTGACTGTAAACCGTACGTACTCGAAAAAAGATGCAATCATTGATTTTTAGCTGAAATGTCATCTCAGACTTTTATTACATTCAATGATAAAGATTGATTTTCCTAGCAAAATTTAATACATTTGTAGTAGAGATCCCCCTTAAAGGTATACCTTTACCCAGATAACTAAAAACTCCACTGATAAGAACGAAAAATCGTCTATTGCACATTGTACACCTATAATTCTTGTGTTAAATGACAAATTATTTGTTCACTCAAAAAATATTACAAGCAACAAAACTCTTTAGATAATGAAATATTATAGCAATGGAACAGCGTTGCTTCATATAAAGAAACAATTAGAGTTTGGGCATAAACTAGATAATTATTACAGTCCAAATTTCTTCTGTCATATTTGTATTTCTTTTCCGATTTTTAATCAAATATTACAAAAATCTGAATGATAAGAACTCTACATTATATATAGCTTCAGGTTACTTTTGTTGCCCTCATTCTCATGGTATTAACATTATATGGGGCAATGATCGAATTCTTGAGATATGTTGTCTGGAATGGCTTTTATTCGTATTTTTGAATTTATTTATTTTCATAGTATTTAATTATTTGAAATAATTTACGAGCTTTACAATATTTGCAAAACGATGTCTTACAATACATGAAACCTTTACATTGTGATTAACATTGCAAGAAATAATTTTATTTTACAAAAATGAAAAATTAGAAATTATTTCGAATTTCCTATGCATTGCCATACATTGACATTAATTCCTTATATTTCCTTCAAACAATAAAATATTAAATTTTTAAATTGAAATTGAGTTAAAACTTAGTTTTGTTATTTACTTGGTACAATTTTTGATATAACCTAATATTATACTTTATAAAGTTTCCTTTCTGTTTTCTTAAGGAAAAAGATAATGCATTAGGTTTACAAATGTAAATGAGTCCTATTTTTACGGAGTAGGAGCTATATAATTAGAAAAAAAAACATTAACATACTTATAGAAGTACTTGCTTCCCCAACAGGAAATGGTATGTAACAGGTCTTGTGTTGGTTTCGTCTGTACTTCGCGTTGTGTTATTATTATTTTTTGATTTGCACGGCTTTCTGAATTATATTACTACATCAGAATATACCCTTGACACATTGGTAAATTGCAATGAACTAGAAAAGGGAATAAGATAAACACACTTTACAAATATATTACCAGTCTTACAATTATAGTAATATACAATGGGAAAACCTAATTCCCCCAAACCAAATATAGTCTAATCTAGCCCCAAATTAATCTAACTTAAAGTAATAAAATTTAAGGAGATTGAACAGACGAACAAGGAACGATTCCAGTATATGAAGAGTGTAGCTTATGTAGCCAGCTGTCTCCCTTCCGATCTAAAGGTTATATACCTTTCTATAGTAAAAAAACCCAAAGGGAATTGTCAAAGAACTTACTTAACAAAAGGTAAAAAAATATAAAAGTGGGCGTTTCTTAATATAAGATAGATAATTTGTGTCGGTATCCGAAGGAAATAATCATGAAAACGTAATTAACCAACCTACTCAAAATATTGTAAACCTTCTCTTTGAAGTGCCACATTTCCTGGTTGTTTTATATACGAGGTCTTATTGAAATATCAAGAACAATGTAAAAAAAAAAAAAAAAAAAAAAAAAGAAAGAAAAAGAAATCCCAAATTAAACTTTAAGGACAGATGATACAAACAAATGTTACATGTAACATATTCTGAAATTTGTTTTCACCTGTAAACCTTTACTGAATGTGATTTGTCTATATTTGTTTTTTCATTGAAATATTACTAATATTTTCCAAGTCTTTTTCATTTTCCAGTTCTTAGGAGAAAAAATTCTAAGAATCATTCACATTTCTAAACTTGTGACATAATATTAAATCTTTTTCAAAGAAAAAATTTGTTTGTGTCATCTGTCCTTAATTACTGAAAACAAGATATATTTACCATACCAGTATGTTATAGGATGACATAAATGCATTATCTATTTGATAAAAGAATTGAAATAATATTTTTACAATATTAAAAGCCTAGTCACTTGCAGATAAACTTATGGCACAAAATGTATCATATTTTTAAGTAGCATGATAAGTGAATACACTACTATTCCTTGAAAGTTTACATTCTTGCAAAAAGAGATCTTTCTGAAATTGCTTGATTTGTTGAAGATTCTGATTCCTTTAAAGTTCATACGAAGAACAAATGATAATCTTCAAATATGTTCAAATATGTTATTAATTCAACAACTGAAATCGTAAAGAATTCAAATTAAAATATATACAATTAATATCAAAGCATTAATATTGGCTCTCATGAGGAAATCTTTTTTAAAAAATGGGTCATGAGTTAAGTGTTTAATTATTATTATGGAAAAAAACTAATTAATTGATACTGAATAATTTGTTTTCTTTTGTTTTAGAAAAGAAGGTTTTGTTCGTAAGGAGGAAGATACACCATTAAAGGAAATACATGCAATAGAAGACGATTAACAGATGTAGACGTCCTTAGGCCACGATGCTCTTATGAGTAACTTTTGCCCTGTTTTTCTCAATCAGAGTTCCTCCGCCTTGTAATTAAAATTTTGTGGCTCCAACCTATCCAGGGGACATGATTTAAACAATATAGAATATAAACTGCACAAAGATGCTTTCATATAAGTTTCATCTGTTCTCGCCAACTGATTTTTTATAAAAAGAAATTTCAGGATTTTTAAATACTATTTGGAAATGTTAAACTTCGATTTCCTATTGTGATCCCACCCTACCATAAAAGGGCTATAATATAAACTAACAATTTAGAAACTACACTGCCACAAGATGCTTTCACATGTTTCTCAATTTTGCGATATATTTGGATTTACAACTTGAATTTTTATTAAAGTACCAACAGCCCCTGGGTTAATGATTTAAGCAATTAAAATCAAGATTATCCTAGAATGTTTCCACATTAGTGTGAGCTTTTCTGGCCATGTGGTTCTTGAGATTTAGGAGTTTTCTTAAATATTTGAATGCAAAATTTTAATTTTTACTCTTTTGTCTCACCCACGGGGAACATGATTTTTTCAATTCAATATCAGCAATACCCCGAAATACTTCACCATTAAGTATGCTTGACCTAGTGGTTCTCCGGAGAAATATTTTACCTAACTCTATTTTTGTCTTTTTTTGATAATCTCCTCCTTTGAAATGGTTTGGTCCTTTCCTAAATACTCAAGTGAGTTAAGGCTAAATATTGACTTTCAATGCAAATGAGATAATAATAACTCATAAGTTGTATATTTTATGTACCAAGAAAGTTCAAATTGATTTTCTTATATACACTTAGTTCCGTCAGTATATTAATGCAAATGCACGTTATGACGTCATTGTTCTCTCCCATTCAATGTAATAAAACACATCAACAAAATAACGTCGGCACAAGGGCATATCCTATTTAATTTGATATAAATAATGTATAATAATAAGGAAAATATTATTAATATTAATAAAAATTGCTGCAAAAATCCTATGCAATTTCTCAATCAATAAAAATATAGAAAACTCACAATAGACTGTGAATTTTAAACCTGTTTAAACTTAAAACTGTATCATAACCAGGTCAACCTTATTCTGGACTCCAGCCTATGATGCCTGTTTGTTACACCTCAACTATCAAAGTTTGAGGAGGCAGAGTCCCGAATGACATTGGGCCGATCATGAGTTTGTTCATTTACAACCGGGATCTTGATTATTTCAGTGAGAGGACACACCAAGTGGAATAACTCTTATAATCCTTGAGCTGGGTCGGAACAAATCAATTCAGCTTTTGAATTTTATAATATCCTTCCTTGATGTTTAAATATGCAATTTCTTTTAACCCGAGGACCTTTCCTGACCAGAGCGGCTCACAGGCTCTAGTTCCCAACATGTATAAAATGAAGCAGAGACAGACACAATCCAGCTCTTGTCTTTTATTTAAAGAAACAATCCGTTCATTTTATGATTACAATAAATAATTTTACACACAATACTTAACCTTATAATAAAGATTATAATAAATATTACAATATAAACTATTTAAACCTTTAAATAAAATAAACCATATGAAAACTTAATAATTTTACAAAAACGCGCAATTCAACCAAATAATCTTACTTGTATAAAACATGTAAAATGAAGCAGAGAAAGACAAAATTTAATTCTTGTCTGGCGTATGTCCGTCTTAGTTTACTAATGCATTTAAAAAATTTCTTTCTATCTTTTGCAAAATCTTTTAATTTCACTTAGTGTATTTAATTTATGCGAACAACTGATTTCTGGTAGCCTAAAATAAATTGTTATTGGTCGCTCCTTCATCCTTACCAAATATTTATCTCAGATAAGTGCATATAAAAACATCAAGTATGAATTTAATAAATTTTATTGTGGCGATAATTGGGCACGGCTATTTATCCAGAGACACAAATTATGAAAAGCTATTGGTGTCTCTGGCAACACAACAAAGCAAATATTACATATTAAATATTCAAACTCAGGTTCAAAGTTCAAAGGTCAAAGTTCACAAACACCATATGAGAAAGTGGTAAAAGCCTTGACCCTGGGAGGTGCAGAGGTCAAGCACTTATTTATGTATATCTAAATCCAAAGTTTACTTTTAAACTTTCATGAGTTACATGACTGCATATAAGGATAGTTACTTAGTGCCGCTCGTTTACGCACATTTCAGCTGGAAAGAAACGGACAGCCGTACCAGATTCTATTAATCCACATTATTGTTTAATGTTTGTGGTTAGAGGAAAGTTATCAGCTCCTGGAAATGGTGCATGACTTGCTCTTGGAATGAATCACTTCCAAATAAATGGTTGTTCCTCACATCACTTTCACATTAAATGTCTTCAAAGTCCAGAATGCTGCGAGTCCATAGAGATACTTGTGGTTCAATCCCCTTGGCTGTTCCCTAATGTCCTTGTTTCATCTCGCAAGTCCTGTCATGTTGAGCTTGATATTCACTAAAAGTCTTTGTCTGAAAGCATTAAAAAGAACCAGAAAAACAGTATCTATTCTAAATGGGTGAGGTGGGTGGGTGTTTTAAATTTATAATACACAATAACAAGCTGGAAAATTTTTACCGACCCAAGATGATGCTGGAATATTGAAAAAGGAAGTTGCAACCAAAGCGCCCTCAGGTGTTTTTATTAAAAGGGGGAATAATCAACTAAATATTTGACAAGAACAATAATCACTAGAAATAAGTAATGAGATTTAGGTAAAGCAATTATGCACTTTCTTCGATAAAAGCAGCTAATTCAGAGTGAATTAGCTTTGAATAATATTTTCATAAACAAGAAAAAAACTGCATTCCAATGATCCATTTCTTGTAACCGTCCGGGTTAAAGTTCAACTCCTAGTGGTCAGCATCTTTAATTACTATTATCTTTAGAGCCCGATTCTGGGAATCGATCAGGATAAAAGGTCATTCTAGTGGCTAGCATCTATGTTTGTTTTTATCTTCAGAGCTCGCATCTGTTATCGCTCTAAGCCAAATAGTGCAAATCCATTAAATATGTTACATTTTTATTTTTTCTGCAATTTTTGTTATGATAACTGTACGAATAGTAACTAAACAATTGCAATGCCAGTATTTGTGCAGCAATATCTTAAATCCTTGGAATATCCTGTGTCTTTTAAAACTTAGTTTCTGTAAAAACAAAGTAAGGTTTGTCCTTGCGCCGAAGCAATTTTGTTGATGGTTCTCACAGACTTGTTTTGAAGAGGTCGTAATATGACATCATAATGTGTACTAGCTGTCGCATGCTGTGGGTTCCAAGAATGTATTAGAAAACAAGTCTTACCATTCTTTGTGCGTTAAGTAGAGCAATTCTGGAATTTAATTAGAAATTTTGCATAGAAACCTCCAGACTTATGTAGCCTTAACTCACTTGCGTAATTTAAACTTCCGTTTACCCAAGGATGCTTGGTATCAACTTTGATTAAAATTTAAGACAAGAATTCGGTATATTTCTATTTCGAATAAAATTGTAAATAAAAATTTTAAAAATTAAAATAAAGATTGGGAGGCATTCCATGTTAATTACTACACTTTAGTTTCTTGAACATACGCGTGCAATTAATTATTGCATAATTTGCACCACACGCGAAATAAAATTACTCGCCTTTATTTTTTATGGTGCTGAAATCTATGTAGAATCTCCCTGCCAACCGTCAATTCGCGAATTATTATTCTCGTGATTTGACGTTGAAGAGTCCAACTCACAACTATCTATATATATAGTTTTGGTAAGGAGACTGATTTTTTCCATTGCAATGAAAATAAAAATATCTTTTTATGATTGTTTTTCTGTTCTTATTTTAGAAGTGATTTATATAAGCAACAGATATGTCGTAGATGTCCTTTCTTACAGAAAAAAAAACCTTTTAGTCCTTTGGTATGCTTTGGGTGTCCGCCAATAATTGATAACATGCTGGTCGATGATCATACGAAACTCTAGTTTCGTATCTGGTAGATATTTCCAAAAGCGGATATACAGCTTGTTTATCTTTCTAAAGTAATTGATTTCCAGCTTGAAATTTTATTTTACTATATTGTTTGTTACAATAACATACTAGTATATGGAAATAATTAACAGTATTAAAGCTTTAGAGTCAATGTTATCAATTACTTATTAATTTATTAATTTAAATTTATTAATTTCACTTATTCAATTGAAGTTATCAATATACAATCTATGGAAAATGTTTTACCCATATAATAAAGGAGTTAAGAAAGTTATGTTGGTGAATATTGGTAACGTTGACCATACAAATGCACTCGCAATCTCGTGTATTTCAACAACCAAATCGTACTTATATTCAACAATATAAGTGCAATAACCAAAGATTATTAAATTGAATGCTAAAGATAGAATAAAAAGGAATACCCTTATAGGAAAAAAGGACGATAGTGTTAAAATCTTTGATGTTGAAACAACGTCTCCCTCTATGCAAAATCCACTTAGGATAAACCTATCAATAGTTTAGAATCTTTTATAATCTTTCCAGTCCACAAAGTAACAATGTAAATGTGATGGACTTTTTAACCATACACGGAGACGTAAGCGTAGTCATGGTCATTGTTGTAACCTTCAACTCGACATTTCAGTATATCGTTTCTTGAATATTACGTTTTTTCGAATATCATTTCAATAAGTGAATAACAAATACGTTTTACCATCGTTCCTTCCATCATTTTTTGATTTTAATGAACGAATTTACATTTAGTGTTGTATTTATACGTTACACCTCTTCTAGAAAATTAAACAATTACATAGCTAAGAATCAATATCGATAAGAAATAATATTTTCAATATTATTGATATCGACCTCGATTTTTTTTTTCGAGGACATATTTAATTGTGATGGAACAAGGACATTAAAAAAATTTTTGAAAGGTTTTTAACTTCAAAGAGATTGAAAGTTAAATATTGTTTTCAAAAGAATAAATTGCTTCCAAATGTTAGACAATTATCATTCTCAGTATTTTGGGGAAAAATCAATTATGAATTTTGAAATCTTTTAAAATAGAATAAGTGAAAAAGGTTGACATTTCAACTAATTAAAATTTTTAAAGAAAAGAAATTTTAACATGGTGTTAAAATAACGAAGACTTGAGGGAAGGAGAACAGCATCAAATACGAGTGGAAATCTAAAAATAAGTCATATAGGATCAGAATGAGTATTTTGAAGGAAAGATAATTAAATACTCAGAAACAAAAACGATTATGTTCTCAAATGTTAAGGATACGAGGGGTGTTCAATAAATAATGTCATTGGGGCTCGGAAAGAAACAAAAAACGTTTTCTATGACTTTGTCTTAATGATTTAACTAAAATATTCTCTTTCAATTAAAATGCATATCTGAAACATTTTCATTCAATTTCTAATTTTTTTTTTCGAACACATTTTTGAGTATGACCCTTCGTATACTGGAATATGGCAGATCCTATGATTTGCTGTACTTGTTTTTTTTTTTCTTTCTGGTAGATGTTTTTCTAAGTTTAGGAAATGAAACAAGTCAATGGTTGAAAGATTTGGCAAATTTTGTTGGTGTGACAAAACATTAACTTTCTGTTTACCCCCAAACTCCTTTACTCTTCATGGCCTGTGGGTTTGGACTCCGTCATGAAGACATTTCATGTAGTGAATTCCTCATTCTGTTTCCTTCCTCTCATAAACCTTTCAATTGTTTTTTTGCAAATAAAAAAATGTATTCTAGACTCCTCCAGAAATTGAACTTCCTCCCCGAATATGAATTTGCACAACAAGACCGCTAATATTTAAGAAAATAGCATATAAAACTGTTTTATGCTATTACAATTCTTTGCTCTTCTTAGGCCTTTGCAATTTTGTCAAGTGCATCTTATTGTAATTTTGTTTTGAGGGCTTAAAGCAAAATGGATTCAAGTTTCATTATCTGTAAGAATTTCATACAAACGTGGATAAGTACAATTTTCGATTTTTTAAAATAATTGTTTGGATATTTCTACATACTGTCGTTTTCACTCATTTTTCAAAATAAAGGGTGACCTTTGAGTATTAAACTTTTTTACTATAAAATGTTTCTTTAAATCAGTATGAACTATCCCCAAAATGATTTTTATCAATTTTGCTATGTGTCCTCAAGTCAATAAAACATAATCATTGATATTTTATTGAAATTTTGCAAATTTACATCGGATGTTTTAAGACATTGTTGCCAAGGACGGTACCCATTTTTGATGCCCATTATATAATTCTTATTTATTGAAATCTACATGTTCATCTGTCTATAAAACAAGCATTGATAGCTGTAAATTTCACATATTTCAGTCAATATATTTTTGGGATATTAACAAGTTTACAGCTGCTTTAATGAAGCTTTTAATTTGACTCTAGTTTACTGATTCTTGACCATCCATTTTTAACGCAGTGTCTCGAATAGCCCTTGTTTTCCAGCTTCCCACGATGAAATAATGTGATGATAAGTGGTCACACAAACTGTTATCAAATCATTAAAGATTCAATAATGAGAGAAAGTCAAGCTTTATGTAATATGACTACTATGTTGTATGTCATCATGACTACTATGTTGTATGTCATCGAGCAATGACATTATTTATTGAACATCCCTCGTATGCTATCGTTGGGTATTTTTGAATGGAGGAACAAATCAAATGCGCAATAGAATTATGTTATTAAAGCCTTGAATTAAATCAAAGGATGAAAATTCTTTTTATTCTTATCTATTTAGAACTTTTTTTTACATCAGTTACATTGAAATAATATTTTATCAAACTTTCGACGAAAGTGCCATTCGTTTTTCGCAAAGACATCGTAAAAATTGTGTTTGTAGCTCTCGGAACTCCTTTGACACTGCCCTTTATTCTCGATTCACTCGGATATGATCGAAGCATACAAGTACATGCAGAGTTGAACACAAGGAGAAAGGTAAGAAATATTAACCATTTAAAAATAATAATATATTTGAATTTTTTTTATTTTGAAATACAGGCAATCATAAACATTAACATAGCTATCATACTCCCACATTTTATAATGCCATTGTATGCGTAAATTTTACTTTCGTTTTAAAGGATACCAAGAAATGAAAAGTAATGAGATATATTTATCTGTATGTAGTATTAAAACCAAAATTTGCATGCAGGTATTACATAATACTATCTAAATGTTTAAACAATGATAGCTAGTATATCAATTTTTAGAAATATGTTGATAAACACACATTGCGTAAAAAATCGATCCCAAGCGTCCTTCGTCTTTATTTAACCATTTACGAAAGAATTTAAATTCATCGTTACTTAGAAGGAAAAATGCACTCTGTTGGGGGATATTGGAAAATACCACACTGTCATAAAATCACAATTTTTTGGTGCGCATTGGTCTTTTGCTAATTCTATTTAATCGACGAGAGGGGTAATAAGGGGAATAATGGATTTAATTTAATAAAAACGAAGAAATTCTGTTTAAAAATGCGTATAGCTTTGAACTGCAAAATTGAGTCTTATGTGACTGTAATGAGTCCACAATCACACTAACACTTAATAGAAAAAGAATAGAAATAGAAACATTTGTTTTGATAACAGTCCATTTTTATTTTGATGTATAATACATTACCGATTTTATTTTTGTTTACACTGTATGTACAGTGTATATCGATAAAGCAGTCAAAATTTTATTATGGCCAAACATAGGATTTTAAATGGGTAAACTTAATGAATGATGTCTAATAATCACAAACTTATAAAAAGAGTAAGGATATTATTCTAAATCTCATTCGTTCGTTTGTCTGCATTAAAAATTTTTAATGGTGATAAAATTTTGGTTGATATAGTTGAGATCTGCAAATGCATATAATTTCCTTTGTCTTAACCTTGGTTTTACATGTAAAATGTGAGTTTTAACATGTTAAAATTAGTAATATGGAGAGGCTTTTATGCTTAAATTTGAAATTTCTTTTGAAAATTTCCAACCTCCGATGTTTCGGAGGTTCGTGTTTGTTCTGCTCCTATTGTGTGTTGTTTTATGGACTTTTGATCTCGAATACTGTTCTTTCATTCAAACTCTTATTTATGGCTTTGGCCTTTGATGCACTTTTTAAAAATCCTTAAAAATTAGTAAATCCTTTTATAATCCACAAATAAAAATTCTTTAAAAACTTTAAGGTGAAAGATGTTTTGAGAAATAAAATTTACTGGTCTGATAAACATGTATCAAAACATTGCAGAAATGTGCTATTGTATGTTAGAAGGGAAATAATTCTTACTATTGTAAACAAACTACTTTTTAATTTAAGCATAAGCATAATAAAACTAAAAAAATAATTATATGCGTATTTTTGTATACATGCTAAGGTTTAAATTTCACCAATGCACTGAAAATTTGAGACTTTTTTATGTGTCTAAACTTAACGATATATTGTTGAAATCTAAGTATACAGTATCTGCATGACGATACATTGTTAAAACAAGCATCTACATGTATTAATCACAAAAATATATAATCATTTCAATTATTTAATTCTGTAACATTTCAAACTTCAAATTAATGATAAATCAAGCACATATATAAAGTAGTGTAAACTTCTCTTTTTATAAGAAGTTGGAAACATTAGGGGAAATAATTTATGGAGAATAGTTAGTGGTTTTATTGCACTATAAAAATATTTTATTTCTTAAAAGTTAAATTTTAATGCTTGACCTTGTTTTATTCTTTTCTTTCAAATGTTGATTCTGTTAGTGAGGTCTTTTTTGCATGTGAAAAAATGCATGCACATAGATATGATTGATTGATTGCATACTGTTTAACGACCCTCTTCAGAATATTTCACTGATACGGAGACGTCACCATTGCCGGTGAAAGGCTGCAATTTAGGCCTATGCTCGGCACTTGCGGCCTCTGAGCAGGGAGGGATCTTTATCGTGCCACACCTGCTGTGAAACGGGGCCTCCGTTTATACGGTCTCATCCGAAGGACCGCCCCATTTATTCGCCTTTTACGACAAGCAAGGGGGTACTGAGGACCTATTCTAACCCGGATTCCCACGGGGCTGCACATAAATAAAGCCATCTTAAAAATGTTTGGTCTCCCAACTGACAGGCAAAAAATGGCCTTATTTAATTTTTTTTACATTCATTTTTTTCTTTTTTTTTCTTTATATTCACAATCCCATCAACAAATATGTTGATATTTTCTATTAAAAAAAAAAAATCCCCTATTAACCTATCGACCCAATAATTTTACCCTGGATCACCCTAAGGCAAACAAAGCATTATTTCAAAGATGCCCTTATTAATATTCTTGATTTTTGTGTGTGTTTCCAAATTCAGTATTGCAATGATGCTAATTATTTACATTATTTTATTGTAGTTTGTAAACATTATGCTTGAACATTATCTTTGTGGTACATGTACTTTGATTAAGATTTTGCTTCTAGTTAGTTCTTAACTATGGAGGGTAATCGTGTTCAAAATTCTAGACTTGTAAATTTGTAAATGCTATCTTGTAAGTTTGTAAATCCAAACTTGTAATCGTATCAGTTTCATAGTATACATATGTAAGTAGGTAATTCAGACATCCAAGCATGTATAGTTCTGAAAACACAACTTTGTTGACTTTAAGTTCAAATTATGAATGTGTGTATCTTTGATGTTGTAAACTTTGTTTTCCGGAATTTATATTTCCGCGCTCTGAATAAAACACAAAGACAATTCACAACTCTACAAATGTAAAGTCTACATGTTTGTCGAATTTTGATTACGAAAAACTATGGAGGGCCATCAGTGCCACAATTCCTTTTTAATATATTTTTTAAAATTTTTATTATTACTTCTTGTTTTTCAAATTAAATACATGTAAATTCAAACGACTTCATTTTCTATTTCTTAATTTAGTTCTAACTTCTTGTTTATATTTTCCAGTTTTATTTTATTTCCTTTATAGCCGTAGGGGCCGGAGGGGGAGGGCGATTTTTCCGATATACATATATATAGGAATAAGAATACTATAGAAATTGTAGCTATTTTATGCGTGTGCCCCCTCAATTTAAAGATCTTAATTATATTTGCAATAATATCATATTTAAAAAACATTCAGTAGATGCAGTTAGGTATCAATATTCCTCAGGGGAAAAGGGGGGGGGGGTTCCCAAAAAAGAAATGACAAACAAATATTAATTAAATAAACTGGTACATGTAAAACTTCCTCTGTAAAAACAATGATTGGATGAATGGGATCTTTCATTTTAACTTTTCAGAAACTTTTTTTCAACGCAAGAAGTAGCAAGAGTTTCGTGAATATGCAAGAAAAAGTGTGTTTGGGAGGGGGAATGCAGCCAATAGATATATTTTCATATCGAAACATCTGCTCATGATTATTTTCTACACAAAAAGTGGAGTACCCAACATTTTGACCCCTATTTTACTTCGGTCCTAAGACTTGTTGAAGTGAAAAAAAATTTTCTCAGCCCTTATTTAAAATTGTTATATCAATATCAACTGAAATATACCTTATATTTATTGCGTGGACCCTGAGGTCCACGCAGTAAAGATATAAGCGAGGTTAAACCAGATGCCATGGGCAAATGTCAGGCTACGCATGCGCGAGAATACTAGTTCGCCAAGACAACTTGCCCTTAGAATTATTCGCCCTATTTGAATTAGAATATGTCATTCATCGGCAAATCTCGCTTTTAAATCTGCTTATCATATTTATATATTCATTGGCGGATCCGAATTTCTCTCTTATACATATGCTTTTAAAAACAAACTTAACATTGATTCTATGGCAAAATTATTTTAAAAAGTAAAAAAAAAACTTGCAATATAAAGATAAATTAACAACTTGAATTAAAAACTTCATTTAACGGCTAGTTTTAGCATTAAAAAACAACGTCTTCATCTTCATTAGATTTGTGCTTCAAGGTTTGCAAAATAATTTGATATACAGCGACCCAAATACAGCTTGATAGAGGCCGGGGTCCGAAAAAAAATTGAGTAGAGAGCTGTGCTACACGTTTACCATCAGATCTTTTTTTCCAATGATAAATCTCTTCTGCATAAAATCCAGAACAGATGTCAAGTCCCAGCCGTTATGGGTTACATGTATCAAAATAGCTCGATTTATTTTTAAAATGACAAAACTAAAGGCTAATCGGAGATAGATTTTTTTTTACACTTTTGCTATGAAAGTACCATCAGTCAAAGAAGGCAGATCATTGTAGAAGAATTTTACTCATATGGAGACGCCGCCATTTGCCAGTGGAGAGCTGCAAATTTTTTCCTATTCTCGGCACTTAGGGCCATACAGCAGCGAGGGATCTTTTTCGTGCCGCTTCCCAAACTTGGTTTACTACAGGAATTATAATTCCTAATAGAGAGACTGATTTAAAAGTGAGCTTATCTAAGTTTTATACTCCCGGGCCGGACGAGGGGGCAGTGTGTTCTATTCCAATTACATGTAAATGAAAGTAATTTCCAGTTGTGCCCAATTGTCAATATATTCATAAGAAAAGAAATCAAGGCTAGTAATGCCTTTGGGGGTCTCGAAATTTTTGTTTTGTGCCCACCCCCAACCCCCATGAAAATTGCTTCCAACGGGCCTGAAAAGAAGAGAAAACACTCAAGACTGAAATCATATATATGGTTTTTAAAATAATAAAACAAAATTCATGTTCCAGGGAAATATATCTACATAGTACGTGTCGTAGACTGTTTGCGCAAGGTCTCTGTGAACATGTAAAAAAAAAGGCCGAAAAAGTGAAACATAATTTAAAATATCTGATAAAATGAGAAAACGAAAGGAAGCCAAAAAAAAATAATAATAAATAAATAAATAAAAATAAAGAGTAGGTCCGTAGGAAGCAAGTTGGAGAGGGGGCAGAGCCATACATTTTCAGCTGGGGGACACTCTATATCAACTACGCCCCCTCCCATTTAAAAGAAGTCATCAGACTTTTTTATTGACGTGACACAAGCAGATATTAGCTTTGTGTTCTATAGCATTCTTTATATCGGCAAAATTACTGGGGCACGGCACATTGCCCCTCCTCGGACCCTGGAAAATGTAAACAAGAAGTTAGAACTAAAATAAGAAATATAAAATGAAGTCGTTGAAATTTATTTAATTTGGGAAAAAAAATTATAATAATAATATCTAAAAAATGAAACAAGTATATTGAAAAGCAATTATGGCACCGACACCCTCCATAGTTTCTTGCAATCAAAATTCGACAAACATGTTGACTTTACTTTTGTAGAGTTGTGAATTGTCTTTGTGTTTTATTCAGAGCGCGGAAATATAAATTCCGGAAAACAAAGTTTACAACATCAAAATACATGTACACACATTCATAAGAATGTGGGCGCTTTAGATGGAAAATTTGCAGGAACCACAGACAGGAAACATTATTGGTTGAATTGTCTATGAGCCCTTCGACTTCTGAAAACGTACAGACTAAAACAAAAGTTGTTCCGTGTTTCGTATAAATAATATTTACAATGACCCTCGAGTACAATTTAAAACTGCTTAATAATGGTACATTTTATCATTATTTTCTTTATCAAAAGGGACACTAAAGGACAAATTTAATATAAGTAATTAAATACTAGAAACTGTCTTTAAGTAATTAAATACTCGGTCATATAAATATCGATGTAAAAGAATGTATTCGTGAGGTATTGCAATATATTTAATATTTTCATTTATGATAATGATTCACACAAATGTGAATAAAGTCAATCAATCTTTACTACTCAGATTCCTCATCAGAATCAGTTTCTAGAACAAGATTCGCTGCATCACAGAGTGAGGGTGTGTAAACATCTGGTGTTGCCTTATAGTTGTTATGTCTGGCAAATGCAAGATACCAGATAACTGAGGAAATGTGGGCACAACAAACAACTGTTCTAGAGCCTCCCTTGCATTCACAGTACCAGCCTGTGACATGGTCCCGGGAATATTCTACCCATATATTATAGAGCCTTTTCGAAGTGTGTCTGGACTGTATTCGTGCATGTAATAGATCTGGTTCTACACAGGAAAGATCAATTTTGTAGTCCCCTTCTTCAAGGTGCTCATCTGAGTATTTCCTAGCCTGTTTGAGTTGATACACTCCGAATGTCAACATACGAAGTTGTTCCTCAGTTAAGGACGGGAAATGTGGTAGAGCATTTTTAGCCTCAATGCTTATCCAGTTTTTGGATTTTTCTCGGAACTTAAGCTTTGGGTTTTTCCGAATCCGCTCCTGGACTGCATTTGGCATGGCAGCGGATCTCATTTGTCGAGCAATATCATCATCCTCTGGATTATTTGTTTTTAAAGGAGGCCTGTATTTGTTGATAATTGCACATATAATGCGAATGTAATCTTTAATGTGGGGTATTTGGCTGTTGCAAACTACATTGTCTAAAAACCTCCATTTTTTAATACGGCCGTTTGCAGCCTCAACAACCCAACGCACTTTGGTGACGAAACGGGACATATTTGCTTCACTGGTGCTATGCTGTTTCAGAGATTTTTCAAGAAATGCAGGCATGTGTGTCTTGAAGCCCAACTCATTCAAAAAGGAAATTGCATCTCTGAAGCCGCGATCCACTATTAGAACATCATCTTCTCTAAGGAAATTCATTATACTATTGGAATTTGATGTTGCTATGTGTTTAATGATTGATGCATCATTGTTTTTACCGTTTGAAAGATATGGGCCCATAACGTCAACTATGTAGCCGTCGGTGGAGGTTATGACAAACGGTTTTACTAGGGGTCTGTTTTTGTGCAAAGAATATGTGAGTCTTTGAAACCGATATGCTGAACTTTTTTGTATGAACACATAAGTCCCATCCATAACAAGGATAACTGTTTCGGATAGTGGGTCACTAAATAATTGTTTCGCGATGTCGGTGGTGTGGTCATCCACTATAGATTGGCGTGATATATGTTTAAAGCCTAAGTTAGAAGGAACAAAGTCCGTTACGAGTGCTCTTCGAGTTTGCTGAATTATTCGAGCTACTTTTCGACGACTGCTAAACCCACAGAGTGTTGCAATTACGGCATTGGAAAGGCCACATTTCATTTTAAAGAGGAAAATGCCGATTGCGTTTCTAATTGATCTTTCCCTAGAATTACGCATAGAAGTGACATGAAGATAAAGATCATTGAATTGATCTCTTGATATCCCTAACAGTGATCTGTAATCTTCATCTGACAGTGTATGGTCATCAAAAGACAATCGACGACTCTGAGAAGAAGATGCAACTTTCCTTAGATCATCGATCAATTTCACAATTTCACCAGAATTCAAAACAGTAGATCTTTTTCTAAACATTGACTTGTGGATGCATGTTGAGGATTTTATGTGATTGCTTGTTAAATGCAGAGGACAGCATCGAGCGCCAAGTGGAACAAGAATACCAAAGTTAATAAATATGTCCATTCTTGCCTCTCTCGGCATACATTTTAATAAACCTTTCTTCCTGCAAATTATACAGCTTTTATTGCACTTCCCCCCAGAAACTAAGGGCAAGTCAATACTGGTAACTGTGCTGCTCACTTTTGGGCTATCCTGTACATGTAAACGTGCTCGTGATAAATTCTGCTTCAGCGATATCCTGCAGTTGTCGCATATTGTACTTACATCTGAGGTAACAATACCTCTTGCATGAAGAACTTTGGCAACGTTAACACTGACTTTCCGTTTTCTTTTGCTTTTTAGTTGTTTTTTACAAACGCAACACCCGTACTTCTCGGGTGACACCATGTTTATGTTCACATGTCAACGCGTTATATAATGTAAATAGTTCTATTTTTTTCTTAAAAAAAAAAAAAAAAAAAAAAAACCATATGAAATCTAATTAGAATTTTTATATGTCTTAATCAAATGTATTTAATATTAAAACGTAGAAAAAAAAATTTAATCTGCTCATATTCGAACCAAAAACTTTTCATACATAAGTTACGCGTCCAGAGGCAAACCAGTGTAGCTATCCGAGACACAGTATATCTCCGTTTGTAATCATCATTTAAAGCGACAGTCCTATACGCTTGAACTTAGTCTATTTTCAAGTTGAAAAATATTTTGAAAAAGTGTATTTTTTGTTATCTCTGGGTCGTCTCTCCATTTTTTCAAAACATGTACTAAATTATACGATGAAAAATACATTCATAACGCATTTCAAATTTGTGGAGAGAAGACCCAGACACAACAAAAATATTAAAAAATGGCTCTAAAAAGGCTGGTTTTTGGACCAAAACAGCCGTATGACCATATTCATATGCTTATTCTTATAAAACCAAGTAAATATCAGGATATATTTGCCTGTTTTACATGTACTTAGAACATAACCAATGTCTAGATTTGGAAAAAAAATTATTATTCAAAAATATTTTTTCTCTCTCCCTATGTTATCCGATTCCTGCCGAATCGCTATCTTAAGCGCCCACTTTCTTTGAACTTAAAGTCAACACAGTTGTATTTTCAGAATTACATGCTTGGATGTGAATTACCTTTTTACATATGAATACTATAAAACTGATAGATTACAAGTTTGGATTTACAAACTTGCAATTAAGATTGCATTTACAAACTTACAAGTCTGGTTTTTTTAACACAATTACCCTCCATACTTAACATAACCCCGGAGCCAAGTAAGGTCACACAAGCTCTTTAATTTTACAGGGAGGTTTTAAACTAGGCCGCATTATAGGATTTTCGAATTTTTTAACAACACATCCTTTTATCTAACAAACAAGCTCTTTTATAAACAGATAAAAACACCTGCAAATATAGCAAACAATGTTTTAAATTAATAGTTTCCTATTACAATCAGTAAAATTCATCAATTAAAACAGCATAGAAATTTTAATTATCAAAATCTCTAAACCATAGATAAACAGCGTTATTTAGTTTGTCTGATTTTTGTTTAACATTTCTTTTGAGAATTTTTCACTCATGTGGAGACGTCATTACAAGTCTTGCAAGTAAAGATCTACAAACTTTCGACCTATAATCGGCACTCATGCCCATTGAGCATTGAGGGATTATTTTCCTGCCAACTTCTTTTGTTTTATGAAAGTTACTAGTACTTCCGGTTTGTAATGTCCGTGAACCCATTTCCCAGGACTCATTAAAATATCAAGAAGTCGTATATCTTAATTATAAAAATAGAACCCTCTTTCCATGAAAAAAAGGTTTTAGAGTTTGAGATACTTCAAACTTTTAAAAACTAATCAAATAACCACCAGTTTCAATTTGCAGACACATTTCTTAATGGCTATCAGAAAAAAAACCCACTGATTTATTGATCTTTTTGAAAAAAAAAAAATGGTTTTTTTTATTAAAATTGAAAAAAATGCTGTTGGATAAATATATTTTTTAGAGTTTTGATCTATTAAAAGGCTAATTATAAATAATTTAATAATTTTAGTTGTTACACGTCATTTGATTGGTGAAACGATTTTATCCATTTTGTATTACATAACTTGCCTACGTCACAATGAGTTACGTCAAAACGTATTACTCCGCTTGACTTTTAACTTTTAAAAAATGCGTTATTTCAAGCCCTTTTCCGGAGGAAAAATATGGAAAATTTGTCTAATTGTCTACATTGAAATTAAATTATAAGGAATGAAGCTTATTTCAACTTATGTTATACCATATAAGATAAGTTGGGGCAGTTATCGCTTTTTTATAAACCGCTTCGCGTAAACTCTCCCAAGTTATGTTATATCGTATAACATAAGTTAAAATGAGCTTAATTCCTTAAATAATTAAATTCTACTGCAATAATTTTTGTTGCAATTTGTTTTAGCTATAGGTTTTAGTGTTTTAGAGCTAAATTGATTGGACTCATAGTATGTATAGACTACCTCTAATAGAAAATTGATTACAACCCTGAAAGTGCTAAAAATTATAATATTGGAAAAAAATATCTTAAATATGAAGAAACATTATCTTATTATTATTTCAATACTTGTATATGTTAAAAAAAACTACATGCTGTTTTTATTGTATCTTAGAACTGAAGAAATGCAAAGCTTTTGGATTACCTATGAATAATGCAGTAAAAACAGCTCAGGATATGGATTCACTTCTACGAGTCAAGATACTTTCTGTAATTTTCCATTTTCTTTTCGTAAGTTGTCATTTTCAAAAACTAGTTGATAACAATTTGTCTTTCTTATTTAATGGCTGAGTTTTTGATTTCACCATTTTGATTCTTTTGATTTTTCAGAAAGCTGTTCATTGTAATTCGTTTTGCTCTTGGTCGGCTAGAACGATAGTCCCTGTCGAAAATTGTCCCAAGAATGAAAAAAGTACCAGTATTCGCGCACATATCAAAGCATGTGAACGTCTTGCAGATGTGCAGAATTGTACAACACCATCCAAATTTAAGTACCATTGTTTGTCTACACAGACACCTGGTATATTAGTAGAAATATGCGCTGCTGAAATGGATATAAATGGTAAATATTGAATTAAAAGTTATAAAAAAGTTTGTGTTTTTTTAAATAATCGTTTTCAAATCAAAATTCTGTATTATCCATAAGAGAAACAAGAACAATGATAATCAATGAGAATGAAATATGAGTAAAATGTGCTTTAATTTTCTAACGTAAGAATATTCAGCATGCTTACAGATACATGTAAATGGAAATTCAAATTAAAAATAAAATTCAAAAGAATGAATATCTTTACAAACAGTAACTTTAAGCATTTTTAAAACGTCATCCCTAGTTATTCAAGGCACCAGGCCTGGGAGCCATAAAACTTAGACGAGCTCACTTTTGATCTACGTCTCACTTTTCCGCTATATATTCCTTTGGAAAAAGTGAGACTGAGATCAAAAGTGAGCTTGTCTAAGTTTTATGGCCCCCAGGCCTGATCCCACCTTTGATACTTATCGGAGATAAGTGTTTGCTCTGTTCCAAGTTTGTTTTGTTTCAATGGGCTCTATGATTTTAAAAGAACAATATATTTTTTCATAATGTACGGCGAAAATTAGAGCTTAAAGCTGACCAATACCCTGTTAAAAAATGTGTAACTGACAAACCTTCGTTTGCTTGATATGCACCATTGCTATTAATGCGCACAAAGTATTTTATAATGAGCAGCTGACCAATAGTTGAATGAATAGCAACGTTTACGCCAAATACATGTTCATATTTTACTTACAATGATTCAGGTCAATCTGTGATCCTGCCAATGGAGCGCAAAATAAAATAAAATGTTCTTATGCAAAAAAATAAGGTGTAAAGACAAGAAAGACAGTTCCACCGGCCCTCAAAAAGTACAACGTGTGATTACCAATAATTTTACATAAGAAAATTATTACTTTTATTTACAAAGTATGCTATTCTTTCATCTTAAATCCCGTAAACGTTCAGAAGAAAGCAATTTGCAGAACTGAAAGCAATTAAAACAAAAATATGTTTAATTTGGTCTAAAAGATAAATTTCTCGTTATTATGGAATTTATCTCTGATCGGTTGGCAAGGGATGCTCATTCCTCCATGGGCATCTGATCCCACAGCTGATGTTTTGGAGGCCCGTGTTTGTTCTGCTCCTATTTTGTATTGTTTTATGGATTTTTGATCTTGAATACTGCTTGTCATCTACATATGTTTCATCCACACTTTTCAATCTCTGAATTCCATTTTTCAAAGCTTTTAACGCTATGATATGAAAAAAAGTTTGAGAAAATTATACATTGAAGTTGTATACTTATTATCTTTACTGGGTATAAAGTTCCTTTTTCAGTATAGGGTATTGGGTAGACAATTACGCAGTAGTAAACAACAGGAATCTATGTTGTTTTCTACCATTGGGAAATACGCAAAATATTTTTTTATTAAATTAAATTAATTTATAAATATTTATGTATATGTTACTTTATCTCTTTCAAATTGTGTTTGGTGTAGTGTCCCGTTCGTCTGTATACATGTAAATCAAAGAGGAGATCACTTAACTGCATAAATTAATATGGATACCATAAAAACTCTGCAGCTATCAGTGATTACGGCTCTCCTGAGATTCTTTTACACCTAGCTGTGTCCCTAAGGTGTTAATAAGGCGTTTAAATATTTTAGCTCATCTGAGCTGCATGTAAAAACTAAAGTGAGCTTTTTCTGATTCCTTATTCTGCGCGGCGTTCTTTTGTCCGTCCGTCTATTTTCAACTTCTTCTCAAGATCTAGAGGAATTGGGCTGATTTTAACCAAACTTGGAACAAAGTATCCTTGGTTAAACGAAAGTTTAAATTGTAAAAAAATGCCCAAGTACCCTCACAAGGAGAAATATATAATTTAATTTCTATAAAATACTTCATTCTGATTGGATGAAAAATTCTTTTGATAACTGCATCAATAGAATCTAGAGTTCACTTGTACTAAGCAGCCGGAACTACTTTGGCAGTCTTTACATGTATATTCCCACTTGCAGATTATTTATTGAAGGAATAATTAAATATCTTTACTTTAATGCATATTTTCCTGATTTTCGAAACCTGTCCGTTACGTTCCTTACTTATTTTCTACTTTCGTTTCTTTTTGAATTATCCCCCTTTGCTAAACAAATCAAAGCGTCTGCATCACAACATTATAGCCTGCAGTTTTGGGAAATATGGGGAGAAATCGGCATACTTTTGTTAATCTTTGACTTTGAGAAATCTTGTATGAACAATGGAACTCTGGTGAAATGTGTCTTATGCTACAAAAGCGGGGGAAACCGTTTATCTGTTAAATCTTGAGTAGAGAATGATCGAGAAAAACGACACAAAATGAATGAAGACGGAACTCTATTAATCTTAAACAGTCGACAGCAGACTCCTTCGGGTTTTACAGTGTTGACAGGTTGTGATACGTATTTTATGTTCGGTTGTTCAGATGAAAAGATGCGCAAATGAAATCCAAAATTTCTGTCACCTAGAACTGTGAAATGTAAATTATTTCAGAAAATTATGGTAACGACACGACACTAATAGATAATCTTTATTGTATGGGTCAATCAATACAGCAGAAAGAAACAAAACAAAAGAGAACAATGAATTATATATACAATATCCATATAGAAATTTATCTCCCAAATGTTACACCGATGTGGACTTTCCATTTCTCAACTCTAATGATTGTTTTATAAAAAAGCAAACAGCCGGTTTAACTTCAAGTGTTGGATTTAGTATATATTCCAGTTTCTGTGAAGGTGGTTTAAGGTAAAATGAGGAACAATATCTAACATAGCTTTTATAAGTTTATTCCTTGCTTGTATATTCAAGTTACACTGTAGAAAGAAATAAGATTCCTCATCAATAGTATTACATGATGAATATAATCTTTGTTCTCGGGGTATTTTTTTTTATGCCTACCAGTTTTTATCATTAGGCAGTGGTCACTTGTTCGAAATTTAGTTTGCATTTGTCTACTCTTAAAACTATTTTCAAGCATAAGATACTCTTCCATTTCGACATTATGTTTTATTTTACTGTACAAGTATAGTTTTGAGTTTTTTTTGTAAATTTAGATACCTTTTCCATAGTTTGATCTTTATAATTATCTAGTACAATTTTCTTCAATTTCTTTTTAACTGATTTTCCAATTTTGTCAAATTTTTTATCTTTCTTCTTGTAGTCATTACTATTTAAATTATAGAGAACGTTTCTTCGTTAGAGCCATTTTGAATTTTAGCAACATACGTTGTTGTGATGCACTCGTGTGCACGATTTTTGAATGCGTACATTTCATAGAAATTCATTTCATAGAAAAGTTAAAGAAAATTTCATTTTTAGAACTTAAAATTAAAATTAAATGATAAGAATGCGCATTGATGAAGTTATCCGTCCAAACTTTTTCTTCGATACTTCGACCAAAGAAAAAAAATATTATATTCATTTCTTAAATCAAGAAAAGTCAAAAATAGGATATCATTTAAAAATCTTCTTTTAGAGAACCACTAGGTCAGAAAAGCTGAAAATTATGTGGAAGCATCTAGGGGAACGGTATGATATAGATTCTAAATCGTAGAAATCATGACCACCTGTGTTAGGACAGTGCAGCGTTAGGGAATAGGGGTTTTACATTCAAATATATACAAACAAACTTTTAAGAATTGCCTTCTCAGAAACCAATGGGCCAAAGAATGTGAAACTTATATGAAAGCATCCAGGAGAAGTATAGATTCTTAATAATAGAAATCATTACCCCCTGGGGTAGGGCAGGGTAACAACAGGGAATCCAAGATTACATTAAATTATATACAAAAAACTTTAAATAACTTTGTATCTATAACCAATTGGCCAGAAAACTTGTAAAGTATACAAAGGTATCATGGCAATACAGATTCTAATTTTTTTTCTCAAAATCATGACAACAGGAGGTAGGACAGGTCCTCATTAGGGAATCCAAAATTTACATTGAAATATATAGGAAATACGAGGGTCGTTAGAAAAGTTCGCGGACACATTGAATTACGGAAAATCTATTGAGTACTGTGAAGTATGACCTATATCTGAATAAATTCCTACATTTTGTTTATTTGTATGTCAAAAATCAGGTCCATATAATAAAATCTTGAAAATTTACAACGATTTTTACTATGAGGTTATGGGATTCATGGAGCAATCACTTGACGTAAGGCGACGTTACAACCAGATTTCAACCCGTTAACCTTTGTCGCAGTTCTATAAATCTTAAGATTTTTCTGATCTTTTTTCTACTTTAAAATTGAATATCTATATCAAGAAATGCTACTTTTCTTCGACAATGTCTTTTGTACTGATTCGGATATTATTGAGATCTTAAAAAAAGTTTATGCAGTTAATCAGTTAATCGATCAGGTATGGAAACTATGCATTACCATATAGGCGCAACGCAACGTCCATGCGATACGGGGGTACTGAAGTATCGCTGGAGATAATCTTTCAAAATGTCAATCCTTCCATTCTTATGAAGCTACAACCATTTGAAAACTTCTCCTTTGTAGGTGTAGGAAATTCCCGGCAGCATGTTGAACATTTTAATCTCTTTTTAGACATTTTCCAGTCTGCATACATAATTTTTACGTAGTGCAGTGCTCCATGACGCTCAATGACGTTCCGATTTTTGACTGTGTTTTTACGCAATGATCGTATACAAACGGCTATAAAATAGTCATATACCCTCCAATTTAGTTAAAAATTTCTCCCAGTGATGTTTCACGAATACTTTAGCGGCAGGTAAAATATCATAAATCTCTTTGCGCTACAATTGTGCAATTTTTAATTTTAATAAAGAGTCTTTGTGATGTAAACGTGCCAAAATGTAGCATGCTCCGTGAAGCAAGTTTTATCAAAATAAAAAAGCTGTATATTTTTTAATAATCACCGGAGAGAAAAAATTTCTTGTATATTTATTGGAAAAAAGGTAAAGATTCTATCTGGAAAGTTTGACCGGTTTCGTGGAAATAGCGCGCTCACAATTGAACTTGTCCGCGAACTTTTCTAACACCCCTCGTATCTTTAAAAATCTTTTCAAAAACCACTAGATCAGAAAAGCTAAAGCTTATGTGAAGGCATTTTAGGGTTGTATAGATTCTAAGTTATCCAAACCCTTATCCCTGGAGTCGGGTCGGGTCACAATATGTATTACAAGGGAGAATCTGGTAATAAACAACATGACAAAGTTACTCATGTAATTAATGTGACCCATTGAACTCTTGTTCAATTTGCCTTGGAGTCGTATGGAAATCGCACAAAATTCTGTAATTTTTTCACAATGTGAAGATATCAAGGCGTCCCTAATGCGGCCAACGCGTTTCTACGGAGTTCTCGCGGCGTGTCCCTGCGTTCCCACAGTGAAATATTCTTTCATTCAAACTGAATGATTTTAGAATTTAGTACTAAATTATTAACATTTTTAATATTTAGAGCCTTCAATTTCATTCTTTTATTTCATTATGTACATAAAAAAAAATAAATAAATACAATGAAACCTGTTTAAGATTTAAGCAATATTACCCAAAACCAACAAAACCTACAGTGCAATTAGTTCTTGTATAATATCCATTTCACAGATCTACTTCTAACACTTTGATGCTCTTGGCCAGGAGTGCAATGCTTACGTTAGAATTATTGCTGATCAAATGTGATGCCATTGTTCATGATTAATTAGAACTCTGACAACGCTCAAACAACACTGTGGGAGCACATTGTGATCGTCAACGGACGCGGATAAAACGCCAAGGAGTTGGAATGGTCGCAGTGACAACTTGTTGTCGTGTTAAATCAAACTAAAAAAAAAAACAAGACGATTAATCTCATTAGAAGCGCTAAGACGTGCGATTGAAACGCAGTGACATCATTATGATTATCAAGGACTCTAAGTACTGCGTTGAAGCTGTGATCATTTGCGTTTTCAGGACAAAGAACATGTTTTTTAAAAATAAGAATACTTATTAACTAAAATGTTCAGTTACTCTTACTTTAATACGAACGGTTTAACGTCACATTGAAACCGATCAGACCCACAAAGCCATACGTTCGTCGTGTAAAAAAACATGTATTATGGTAGATGGTTTCAACTAACAAAGATATCTTATTTATGAATGTTAATTTTATATAGTCAGTCGCGTTATCCAGTTAATTCATTCCTTTTGTTTTATACATAAGTTAATTTATTTTTAAAACGTACTACCTTATGCCTACTTAGAAAATATTTATTAAAACATGTTTACTTAAAATATAACCGTGTAACGGGTAATTATTTTTACATGCAGTTGATTTTTTATGGGTATTATAAATCCGCTAAATGTGAACACGTAAAATTTCACAAAAGTAAAAAAAAAACCGCCTCGCCTTATTTTTTAACATAATGCATGAATGTACTATATTATTTGCTTATATTTATGGAACGCCGTAACTGCCTTATGTGGAGAACTTTCATTATATGATGGTATTTTATCTTTATATGATGGTATTTTATCATTATATAATGGTATTTCGTCATTATATGATGGTATTTTGTCATTATATGATGGTATTTTGTCATCATGTGATGGTATTTTATCTTTATATGATGGTATTTTGTCATTATATGATGGTATTTTGTCATTATATGGTGGTATTTTGTCATTATATGATGGTATTTTATCTTTATATGATGGTACTTTGTCATTATATGATGGTATTTTATCTTTATATGATGGTATTTTGTCATTATATGATGGTATTTTATCTTTATATGATGGTATTTTATCATTATATGATGGTATTTTGTCATTATATGATGGTATTTTATCTTTATATGATGGTATTTTGTCATTATATGATGGTATTCACTCTTAAAAAAGTTTTACTAAGTAGTCATTTTTTACTTGAAATAACAAAGATAAGTAAAAAATAATTACTAAGCATTTACTTAAAATTTTAAATCAATTACTAAAATGTACGTCAATTACTAAATTCAAATGTTTTACTTGATTTTTGTATTTTAAAGAATTGTTTTACTTAAACACTAAAAAGTTTTACTTAGTAATTTATATTTACTTAAATTTGTGTATATAAGTAATAACATTACTTGGCCTTTACTTAGATTTTACCACTATTAACTATATAACTAATATTTTTTGGCACCCGTAAACGAAGTTTCGGGGGTATATAGTTTTTGTCGTGTCCGTCTGTCTGTCTATCTCTCTGTTTGTCTGTTTGTCCGCAAAAAATTTAACATTGCCCATAATTTTGATTTAGCGGAGCTATGACTTGTATATCTCACAAGTCCATTCCTTTTGACAAGACCTTTCTTTGAGTATCACCAAATTTGAACTTTTGACCTTGACCTTGGAGTTTGACCCACTTTTTCAAATTCCAAACTTTTTCTTTAGCCATATCTTTTTAACAGTAAATACCAGGACATAAATACTTCACATATATATTCTTTGTTGAAAAACCTTTCATTGGATACCAACAACCATGACCATTTGACTTTGACCTTGGAGATATCAATCCTTGTGAAAAAACTTTAACCTTGGCCATTAGTTTTGAACGACAAGGGATAGGGCTTTTATATACTTACATATATGTAATTCCTGTGAGAAGACCAGTCATTGGATACCAAGAACTTTGACCCTTTGATATTGACCTTGGAGTTTGACCCACTTTTAAAAAGCAAACCTTGACTTTAACTTTAAAAGGGTTAGGGTTAGTGCATTCATACTTTACAAATTTCATCCTTGTGACAAGACATTTCTTTGGGTCCCACCAAATCTGACCCTTTGTCCTTGACCTTGGAGTTTGATCTACATTTCAAAATTGGTAACCTTGACCATAACTTCTGAAGGGTTGGGGCTAGTCTTTCATATTTCAGATATGTATTTTTTTGTGGCAGGACCTTTCATTAGATACCAATAACATTGACCATTTGACCTTGACCTTTGAGATATCAAGAAATACCAATATATTGAATTTGCATAAGAAAAAAGTATAACCTTTGCTATATTGCCATACGGGGGGCATCAGTGTTTCACACATCTTGTTAAAATCGTATTTAATTGGTTTACTTAAAACAATAATTTATTTACTGAATCAAAGAGAATTCAGAGCAGTTTCAATACAAATAATTACTTAAAAATGGTAGTCTAATCACTATCAGGATTGAATTCTTGGCTTCCATATTAATTGTCTGTGAGGAGGAGTTATCTTTCTCCTAAATATTCCTTCATGTAAAAAAAAAGTCATACTAATTAAAATGCTGTATTAAGTACTTGAAACTTTAAACCAGTTTTAAAATAGTCCTTAAAAAGATACAACTTATTCAATTTATAAGGTTTTGATGTTGGAATTAAATGTTTTATTGTTAAATATAATAAAACAATTACAAATAAATTGGCAAAAGAAATAGAAAGTATTGTTACCATTCCATGTACATTACATCTAATTGACTACTCAGAAAGCTCAATTAGGACATTGAGATCAAGAAAACTGTGATTAGTCATACATTTTGTACTTTCATAGTTACATGTATCTACTTTATTTGAGGGTCGATACCTTGCAGGTTATCTTGTGAATAATGTCGATTTTAGTAAATATGATAAGTATTTCATTTACTTAACATTCTCTTAAGTAATAACATTCTAGATTTTAATTAATTTCAGAATTACATTTACTTAGTAATAATTCATAAAATCTAGTAAATAGAAAGCATATTATCTCTAAATTAAGTAATAATAATTTACTAAAAATGAGTAGTTCATTTAGTAATATAATTCCTATTAAGTATTGATACTTAGTAAATCATTTTATAAGTAAATGAATTCATCCTTATTACTAATTATGTTTACAATTACTAACCATGATAGTCGTTTACTTGCTATTCTGACTAAATGGATTACTAATAATTACTAGTTTTTCTTAATCTAATATCTTATTTTAAAAACAACAAGTAAAACTTTTTTTTAGAGTGTTTTATCTTTATATGATGGTATTTTATCATTATATGATGGTATTTTGTAATTATATGATGGTATTTCGTCATTATGTGATGGTATTTTGTCATTATATGCTACTACTTTTCTTCTTTATACTACTTTTCTTCTTTATACTACTTTTCATTATAGGATAACCGTCAAGCGAAAACAACCCCTAAGTCAAAATTTTGACATTTTGAGTTGTTTAGTGATCCTGATAGACAATTTTCTCCTTTTTCAAATGATATATAACATGTTTTGTTCATAGACTAAATATTAGTGAAATTTTTCAGAATAAAAATACAAATTCTCCCTCATGACGCTGTGATTTATCGGATAACGTCGATTACTTTGTTCTCATATTTCCATGTTTGTGTTATAAATCATGCACAAGAAAAATCACCTTGGACAACAAATGACATTAAATAAGTGTGATTTTTATTTAATAATTTTGTAATTGTTCCTTTTCATGAGCGATATTTTTAGCATTTTAGAAGAAAAATCAGGTTTTTATCCCCCCCTTTAAATAGAAACACGAGATCACAAAATGTTTTGTTTCTTTTTACAACCATTGGTGTCAGTTTATTTTATCTTTTAAGGGGAAGAGGTCTATTGTGCATTCAATGCCCTTTATCTTTTAATATGGTCTATGCTCGTAAAATCTAGACGGAAAACTCGGATTCATCTAAACCTAGATACTTTAAGCCCCCCCCCCCCCCCCCCCCCAATACACAGTTCAGATCAGATAGATGGTTTCAATGCTTTTTTGTTTCAGAAGATTTTTCGTCTTTGTTATTGAACAATTTAAACAATTTCATGATCATGGTATGTCGAGTCGACATATGAATGAAAGTAACTGTTGCTAATTGATAAAACGTAGATGTATGTTGTCGATATCTAAATTTAAAAGACCACAGAAAAACTTTCCTGTTTTTCTGAAACTATGTCTGCTAATAAGGGGCATTCTGATAACAAACGGCCCTATCATTTTCCTGAAGAGATTGATTGTATAACATTTCATGTTCCTCTTGATAATTTTTTTTACTCATATGGAGACGCCAATGCTTTCCAGTGGAGAAAAATTTTGTCCTGTACTCGGCACTTAGGGTCATTGAGCAGGTAGGGATCTTTTTGTGCCGGCGCCTACTGCGGCTTGGGAACTCAAGGGCCGGTCTCCATGTCCTGCGGTGGGATTCAAACCCGCGACGAGAGTGAGAGAGCACATTATTTCACACATGAATTAAATCAAGGCGTTCGTCAAAAATACTTTCTGTTCTTGTTTTTTTTTTACTAAAATCAGGGGACGTTTTGACCAATATTTGGGGGCAGTATTTTTTCTATAAAATTATTTTTATTAGGGGGCGCTTTGACTAGCTCCCCTAGACGCTTACACTGAGAATTGCGGAACAGCAAATTAGTGCAATCGCAACTTCTCGGGCCTTTGCGGCTAGCGGAAAAACGACCTCGAATGTATATGGAAGACGCCATGACAACCCTCCTTTTTTACGATCTTTGAAACAAATGCATAGAGACCTTTTATCTGTGGAATATGGAGTTTAACTTCAGTGCAATGATATTACTTAGAATAAACTATAGAAGGGGCTTCTAAATTAGTCTATCCTATATTTTAATAAACAGGAAGATGTATAAAATTTTAACATCCGGTGATGTTAATACATTCGAGGTTGTTTTTCCGACCTCTAACGGAAAGATCCGAGATGATGCGATTGCGAATTAGTGCTATAGAGGCAGGCGTCTGGATGATTGAGACTACAAATAATGACGAAAAAGTAGTAGCATATAATGAAAAGTAGTATAAAGAAGAAAAGTAGTATAAAGAAGAAAAGTAGTAGCATATAATGACAAAATACCATCATATAATGACAAAATACCATCATATAATGATAAAATACCATCATATAAGATGAAATACCATCATATAATGACAAAATACCATCATATAATGATAAAATACCATCATATAAAGATGAAATACCATCATATAATGACAAAGTACCATCATATAATGACAAAATACCATCATATAATGACAAAATACCATCATATAAAGATAAAATACCATCATATAATGACAAAATACCATCATATAAAGATAAAATACCATCATATAAAGATAAAATACCATCATATAATGAAAGTTCTCCACATAAGGCAGTTACGGCGTTCCATATCTATTGCTATTTAGCTTAGTACACTGTATACTTAAGGATTAACTGTCTTATTTCTCGATTTCATGATGTGATCAATCGATTGGCTTGCCGAAGGCGTTTATGCATAAAATTATCCCGCAAGTTAATCGATTGATCATCGCCATAGAATTGAACAATCTGACAGTTATTCCTTATATTTACATGCTTTGATTCCACCAATCCATGTGCTAGCTGTTTTTCCCGCCCTGTGGGTTTTTTTTAATGGAACCGCGTCAATACACTTACAACTTCTAATTTTATCTCAGACAAAGACATTGGAAATGTTAAAATTGTCAATTTAATCATGATTGTTTGAGTTCTCTCTTTAATAATTTTTCCCTGTAAACTAAAGACAAGCACGTGGTGCGCAAAAGTCGTCTTATAATGTGAATTAAAAAACAGAAATAAATGAAGGATATGTGATATATAAAGGTAATTGAATGAACAAACATACCATAATTAAATGAATCGACATTCGTTATGAAGGGAACAAGAAGATGGGCGAATAAGGCGGGCAGAATGCCTATAGTTCGACAGATAAGAAGTGAAAATTTTTATCCCAATTGAATCCAAATTTTACTTGATATTTCATCTAATATTAAAGTATACTTTATGTAAAATCTCTACAATTTACAAAAATCTCACAAAGACTGAAAATATTTGCCCATGAAAAAGCTTACACACATTAAAAAGAACAAAAGCGATCATTTTCTCATACTTAAACAAAAATTTTTAATATTGGTGGGTCTTCTCTCCATTTTTTGGAAAGATGATCCTAAAAGTGTGCAATAAAATTCACATTTTTTGATTTTCAAAAACATGGAGAGAAGACCCACCATACCTTAAAAGTACACTTTTATGACACAACATTAGCATCTTTCCGAGAAATACTTGAAGTCCTTTAAGTCGCGGGTCATATCACAAACATGATTTAAATGCCTCATATCACTATGAGCGGTGTAGCATAGTGGTTAACGCGTTAGTCTCGAAGCAGTATGCTATTGATACGTCAGATTTTTATTGCTAGGGTTCGAATCCCACGAATACCAACTAATAATTTATGACAGAAAATTTTTTACGATATTTTTTTCTCTCTCAGAATTTTTTTTTTCCTCATAATTCCTAAAAATTTCAATAATTATAAGTTAATTCAAATAATCAATTCACATATTTAATATGATTTCTTAATATCTGACGCTATAGGCATTCTGCCCGCCTTGTTCGCCCATCTTCTTTCGTTTCAATTTAATGTCGGGTTGTTCAGACACAATTACATGAATAAATGCTAAAACTGAAATTTACGGAAGCGTATTGTTGCCACTTGAAAAAAAATATTGTAAGTCGTACGTACGACATAATAAGTCGTACGTACGACATAGTTAGTCGTACGTATGAGATACTTAGTCGTACAAACGAGATACTATGTCGTACGTTCGACATAATAAGTGGTACGTACGAAATAATAAGTCGCACGAACGACATAATAAGTCGCACGAACGACATAACAAGTCTTATGAACGACATAATATCAAGTCATATGAACGATATAATAAGTCGTACAAAGTAGATAATAAGTCGTACGTACGAGATAATAAGCCGTACGAATGAGATACTATGTCGTACGAACGACATAATAAGTCGTACGAACGAGATATTTTGTCGTACGTATGACATAATAAGATAAGCCATACGAACCACATAATAAGTTGTAAGAACGACATAATATTAAGTCGTACGAATGACGTAATATTAACTTGCATGAATGACATAATAAGTCATACGAACGACATAAGTCGTACGTACGACATAATAAGTCGTACGTACGACATAGTTAGTCGTACGTATGAGATACTTAGTCGTACAAACGAGATACTATGTCGTACGTTCGACATAATAAGTGGTACGTACGAAATAATAAGTCGCACGAACGACATAATAAGTCGCACGAACGACATAACAAGTCTTACGAACGACATAATATCAAGTCATATGAACGATATAATAAGTCGTACAAAGTAGATAATAAGTCGTACGTACGAGATAATAAGCCGTACGAATGAGATACTATGTCGTACGAACGACATAATAAGTCGTACGAACGAGATATTTTGTCGTACGTATGACATAATAAGATAAGCCATACGAACCACATAATAAGTTGTAAGAACGACATAATATTAAGTCGTACGAATGACGTAATATTAACTTGCATGAATGACATAATAAGTCATACGAACGACATAAGTCGTACGAACGACATAATATTAAGTCGTAAAAAAGACATAATAAGTCATACGAACTAGATAATAAGTCGTACGTACGAGATAATAAGTCGTACGTTCGACATAATAAGTCGTACATACGACATAATAAGTCGTATGAACGAGATACTATGTCGTACGA
The DNA here is from genome assembly GCF_032062105.1 of Saccostrea cuccullata. NCBI lineage: Eukaryota > Metazoa > Mollusca > Bivalvia > Ostreida > Ostreidae > Saccostrea > Saccostrea cuccullata. The sequence continues at coordinate 86,993 of NW_026940837.1, forward strand.
ACGACATAATAAGTCGTACGAACGACATAATAATATATTCTACCATGCGACCGTTGGGGCGAGCGCAGTTATTTACTATATAAAAACTTTACATAGCTTTTATTAACTTGCACTGCCTATCTCAGTGTATCTTCAGTTCAAAAAAAAGAAAAGAAAAAAAAGAAATCACTTCTCAGAAGTCGGGATCGAGATTCCGAACTTTTCGGCAGTTTCCGACTAAAATCGGAAATACCCGAAAGTATGACGTCAAATAAAAAGTCCTGTTAACGATAGTTTTGTGGCATGGATATTGCATTAAATCATTGTTTGTAATTTTTTTCAAGTAAGTTGTTTCTATGTTTTAGCCTCCATGTTGCTATGCACCGCAAAAAATTATTGGGAGTTTGGAATTTTTTCACGCGATGAGATAAAAATTTCTTGGAACAGTGTGCAGATTTCAAACAGAATTTCCTCCGTTCTTACACGTTAGTCTATTGAGCTCGCTAAGCGAGCGGCGCTTCGCGCCGCCTCGCTAAGCGAGCAATTAAGTCCTTCGAACGACATAATATTAAGTCGTACGCACGAGATAATAAATGGTACGTACGAGATAATACGTCGTATGACGACATAATAAATCGTACAAACGAGATACTAAGTCGTACGAACGACATAATAAGTCGCACGTACGACATAATAAGTCATACATACGACATAATTAGTCGTACGAACGAGATACGATATGTCATATGACACTATGGCGGACGTACGAGATAATAAGTCGTACAAACTACATAATAAGTCGTACGTTCGACATTACAAGTCGTATGAAAGAGATACTAAGTCGTACGAACCTTATTATATCATGAATAGACGGGCGTGCCAATAGTTGTGCTTTTGATTGATAAAACAGAAGAATCAAATTTCATATATACAAATGTAACTTCAATCTATTTAACAGTTTAAAAAAGTCAATGTTACAAGTTGACTTAGAAGTCCAATCCAAAGCAGCCCCCGTCCACCCTTCAAAGAATCTGATATTTTGATGGGTCTTTATCGAAGGAATATTATAAATAAAGCTTTTCAGGGGGTACCGATGTGGGTGAAAAGTACAAAAAATTTTACAGTGGCCTGGTTCGAATCTCCTGGTGGCACATGTTTACTTCTATAAAAACGGGCTTGTGTATTTCACTTCATTTTCCTCTATCAAAAAAAAAACACAAAACATGAATGACATATGGTTGATCCTATAGTATACGTCCCCCAAAAAACAATAAAATGCGTGAATAATCTAATACATTTAATCTTGGAAAAGTTTCCAAACGAATCAAATAAATATTAGGATCTCCCCTGGTTTGTGGTTTGGTATGATTTTTATCCAACGAGTTGTGTGTTTTCTATCCCCGAGCCTTGGCGAGGCGATGGGAAACGCACAACGAGTTGGATAAAAATCATATCAAACCACAAACCATGGGAGATTCTTTTTATCACATATTTTTGTTCACTATAAATGTGCATTTTGTCTTTATTTCTAATTCAAAGCTCCCTAACAGTTACCTCGGATCAAATATCATAATAAATAAAATTACGCTGTATGAAATGGTTCGTACTAAAATAAAAGAAAGAAAGTATTTCACGCTTTATTTTTTTTAATTCATGAATAAAAAATTATTCAAATATATCAAATAAAGTGAAATTTGACAAATTAAGCCATTCTCTCCATCATGCACAAGTATTTGTTTATTAGCATTACGTCACGAGGCGTAGGAATACATAGTGTTGATATGAAAACGATATCACATGAGCTATATCAACGGGATAAAGGTGAAAATATGTGATAAAATGAAATCGCAGAAGTGGTAAAATTATGTGAGGGACAGAATAGCTTCTAAATTTGATTTTAAGAAGATTATATACAGTATCTATTAAACGAAGATAACATTTTTGTAACAGGTTTTACGTATATGATCAGCTTGAAGACCTGGGGGCCGTTACAGAAAGCATGCTATTTAGATTTTAAATGACTTTAAGCAAATTTGCCACCCTAAAATTAATATATATTTACATGAAATGTTTCTTTATCAAATAAATAAGACGTAAACTATAATTTGATAAGAAAAAATTGATTTATTTCAGCTGTTAAATTCGATCATTTTCTTCTAAAGGAGAGCAATATTGTCTAAAATGGCAACGGACACCCCCCCCCCCCCGCCCTCTTAAGTAGGGTTGCGGTTACAAAGTGTTCACCTAGAAAAATAAAGAAATAAAAATTTCTTGCAGTGAAGTAGTAGCATCGTTTTTGAAAGGGGAAAGGGGGCATCCAGAGATAAAAACTTACCTGAAAAAGTTGACAAGTAGAAATTGCCCTAACAAGTTCCAACTTCTTTCAGTACAATTTTCCCCCATATAACAATACAATTATGGACTGTTTAGAAGGGAGACATCACCAATAATCAGGTCTGAGTAGGGTTGTCACCCGAGGGCGCTTGTCTCCCTTTTAAAAAGTCCATAATAGTTTTATTATCCTGAAAAATATACTTGTATAAATTAGATAGAGTAGAAAATAGTAATCAAACCTCTTTTCTTCTACTCTGCTCTTATTCCATACATTCAAAATATGTCAACAGACAAATTTGACGTCATCGTTAGAATTTATTGTTTACCGATCCCGCATATTTAGCAATTGTACTTATAAAATAGGATTTATCTCGCTTAAACCACTGTTGTTTCATTCAAAGGGCGACAACACAGTTGTAACCCTGCATGCTTGCTTACGCTATTTCATTGTCAACTGAAGGGAGATAACAGTTGTCACCTTGTGCGTGAGGGAGACATCACGAGTTGTCTCCCTGCACGTGACCTGCTAGATAAACCAATCAGATTGACTGTATAATTCTGAAGGATAATAATACTACATGTACATTATCATTATTTCACTTTACTGTATCACAAAGTGGGGGAAGGGACAACCGGCCTTTCAATGCAAATTTTAAACAATAATATTGCTACGTGCCTGTTTTAGTAATATGCATATCTATACATTGTGTCCTTATTATCTACAAATTCTCATGAAATGTTATGCAACTGTTTAAGAATAATTATGCTTATAAAAAATAAAGAAATAAAAAAAAAAGCACTGACGGACTAACTGACGGGCCAAAGACATTATACCACTCGCAACCATCGGCGCAAACCACGGCCAAAATGTACGCTCCTCTCCCATCTGGTCGTGGTTGAACGAGGAGAAAATTCTTCGTAGTTCATTAAAATATTGACCAATGCAAGTAAAGCATAGTCGGATGATGAACTTTAGCGCGACCTTTCAATATCCAATCGCAGTATAGGAAATATTTCTTGTATACTGTTGACGTCAGTTGTTGATTTCGATTGCGATGGAAACAAAACTTGCCACTGACTGAATATGACGTCACAATAGAGAGGCGTAAATATTCAAGATTACGACACTTTTTGTGATCAAGCAGCCACGGGTAGGAGAGAGGTATATATGCCGACTCTGGACCGTGGCTTGAGACGATGACTCACAACTTGTTGATATAAAAGTAATTTATAATTTCTCTCTACATTTAAACACTCTTTCAGACTTTCTAGACGATATCCTAAATAGGAGAGCATTTACTCTTGATAAGACCATTTTAAGCCCGAAATTAATAAGGCTTTGAAAATAGGCAAAGTCACGGGTACAATCAATATATTATATTGAATAAAATCTTTACCCTTCCTAGTCTATAATTTATAAATTGTAATAAACTAACAGTTTTGCAGATAAATATGAAATAAATTATGTAAAATCCCAAGTTCGAATCGGGCAGAGGTAATAAACTTGCTTGATTTGAATTTTCTGCAATCCAACAGACAATTCAAATCAAGCGAGTTTATCGCCCGTAGAAACGAATATAAAGGGCTAGAAGGTTGATACAATAAACATATTGGTTAAATAATGTGTTTAGAATTAGGGATAGACCAATGCTGGAAAGTGTGAAAATTCTTCCCAAAATGCGTTTAAATCTTGCGCCGTAGATTGCACATTATTTAAGGAATGTTTTTAGGTTTTGTGTGAGTTATTGGTGTGTGAATCACACAGACTTGCCACGAAGTGCGCTTCATGAAAAATATGCCTACGTGCAAATCTGTGTGATTCTCACACCAATAATTCACACTAAACTGAAACACATTCTTTATGTTTGGAAGCAACTAAAATATACTTAATATTTGAATTTCTTGCTGCCCTATATCGCTGCATTTTTACTAATGTTGCTGCAGCCTCATTGTGACGTCACGTTAACGCACGTTTCTCCGTGTATATTTCTACGCGTGAGTATACACAAAAATGAATTTCAAATTAATTATGTTCCCCAAACGAAGTTGGGGAACATATTGTTTTTACTCTGTTTCTTATTAAGGTCTTCCGTCTTCAGCGGAAGACCTTTTTGTTTTTCTTAGGTTTCTTTTCCACTATTTTTCTTATTATTATTTTTTTTCTTACCGATTTTGTGCACGCGAGTTCTCGGAAACGGCTGGATGGATTTTCATGAAACTTTCAGGTCTGATAGAACATAAAAAAATCTAGAAATAAAATTTTTTATTTTGATGACGTCACTTCCGGTTCGGAGATTTTCGCGATTTTGTCATTTTTAGAGGGTCACTTTGTCCGGCAATGTTCTCAAAAACCGTTGAAGATAGAAGTATGAAATTTTCAGTGATGATAGAGCAACCTTTGGAGAAGTGAATTGAGTATATTACAACTTCCGGAAATACGAAGCGCCGACGCTCGCTATGGCGCGAAAATAGTCCTATGAAGAATTTCAAAAATGTTGACACCTTTTCAAAGATAACTTTTTACCTAGAAATATTTTGTTAAGACATGTAGAACAAAAGAAGTGTAGAATTACAAGATCTTTCAAATGATATCTCGAAAAAAGGGCTGGCCCCTAACATTAAGGGCCTAGAGGGGCCAAAAGTAATTTCTTTATATCTCAAAAAGAATTGAGAATTTGTAATATGTCAAAGAAGCAAAGTTGTTCAAAATATCAAGCTTCATCTAATGGCGTCGTCAAAAAACGTCCGGCGACGTCACTTCCGGTCAAACCGGAAGTTGCCGAAAATGGCTTAATTTTGCAATAATTAACGTAGATTTGAAGGATTAAACCATTTTGTGACTTCATCACTCTTTTTTTTAAAAATGAATGTTACTTCCGGTCAAACAGGACGGAAGACCTACTCGTTGCTTTGCAACGAGCTCGGCTCTAGTTATTATTATTAGGGTCTTCCGTCTTCAGCGGAAGACCCTTCTATTATTCTTCGGTTTCTTTTTTACCTTTATTATTATTATTATTAGGGTCTTCCGTCTCCAACGGAAGACCCTTCTATTATTCTATTGTTTCTTTTTCACTTTTATTATTATTATTAAGGTCTTCCGTCTCCAACGGAAGACCTTCTTGTTATTCTTCGGTTTCTTTTTCCCTATTATTATTATTATTATTATTATTATTATTATTATTATTCTTACCGATTTTGTGCACGCGATTTCTCGTAAACTACTGGACCGATTCTCATGAAACTTTAACATCTGATAGGTACTGATCTGAACCTTATTGGAAATTTTTTTCGTCGATGACGTCACTTCCGGTCGTGAGATATGGACAATTTTCTGATTTTAAAATGCAATTTTGTCTTGATTTAGTAGCGAAAACTGCTTTAGATATGAACTGAAGATTAACTGGAGATGATAGTTCATGACTTATAGCGTTGCAGAATCGCCTTTTCGTGCGACGTCAGTACTTCCGGTCGAAACCGGAAGCGAATTTAAAAAACGTAATTTTTCAACTTTTCTTTTTTAATATTTTTGTTTTAGAATTGAATAGAGACCCTTTTGCAGAAGCCAAATATGTAATTTGTTTGAAAATCGAAAAAGCCAATCTCGAGATATTTGCATTTGAAAACGCGAAGCGGCGATCCCGATGGCCGAATGGGTAGCGCGTTGGATTGTCACGCGGGCGACCCGGGTTCGATCCCCCGTGTGTCCAAAAAATTTTATCACTTTTTCTGCTCGATTTTTCGATTTTTATTAATTTTAGACCATTTGCAACAACATATTTTCAACTTTTAAGTATATCTTACGTAATAAGGGGTCACAAGGGGCCAGAATGCTAAATCTTTGACGCTTCATATCTTGAAAAGAGGGAATATTTTGATAAGCAATATTGAACAAAAGATGGTCAGAATAATATTGTTAACAATATGCATACTTTGAATTTTTGTAAAATGGCCCCATTAAGGACTTGTAGGGGTGGCCCCTAAATATTTATATGAATCATATCTCCACAATGAAAAGAAATCTCTGAATAGGTGTTGAACAAAAAGTCTTTGAAATCACAAGACCTTTCATTTGATATCAAGAAAAAGGGGCTGACCCCTCAAATAAGGGGCTCAGAGGGGCCAAAAGTCTTTCATCTTTAACTCTTAAATGATCAATATTTTGTGATACATTATAGAAGCAAAGGTATTCATCTTAACGATTTGCAACAATATATGATACAATTAGGACCATATGTTACGTAATTAGGGGTCACAAGGGGCCAGAATTTCAAATCTTTGGCACTTTATATCTCAAAAATGGGGAATATTTTGATAAGCAATATTGAACAAAAGATGGTCAGAATAATATTCTTAACAATATACATACTTTGAATTTTTGAAAAATGGCCCCATTAAGGACTTGTAGGTGTGGCCCCTAAATATTTCCATTCAGCATATCTCCACAACGAAAAGAAATCTCTGAATAAGTGTTGAACAAAAAATCTTCAAAATCACAAGACCTTTCATTTAGTATCAAGAAAAAGGGGCTGACCCCTCAAATTAGGGGTTCAGAGGGGCCAAAAATCTTTCATTTTTAACTCTTTATTGATTAATATTTTGTAATACATTGCAGAAGCAAAAGTATTCCTCTTAACGATTTGCAACAATATATGATACAACTTGGATCATGTGTTACGTAATTAGGGGTCACAAGGGGCCAGAATATCAGATCTTTGACGCTTTATATCTCAAAAAGGGGGAATATTTTGATAAGCAATATTGAACAAAAGTTGGTCAGAATAATGTTCTCAACAATATGCATACTTTGAATTTTTGTAAAATGGCCCCATTAAGGACTTGTAGGGGTGGCCCCTAAATATTTATATGAATCATATCTCCACAATGAAAAGAAATCTCTAAATAGGTGTTGAACAAAAAGTCTTTGAAATCACAAGACCTTTCATTTGATATCAAGAAAAAGGGGCTGGCCCCTCAAATAAGGGGCTCAGAGGGGCCAAAAGTCTTTCATCTTTAACTCTTAAATGATCAATATTTTGTGATGCATTATAGAAGCAAAGGTATTCATCTTAACAATATGCAACAATATATGATAGAATTTGGATCATATGTTACGTAATTAGGGGTCACAAAGGACCAGAATGCTAAATATTTGACGATTCATATCTTGAAAATGGGGAATATTTTGATAAGCAATATTGAACAAAAGATGGTCAGAATAATATTCTTAACAATATGCATACTTTGACTTTTTGTAAAATGGCCCCATTAAGGACTTGTAGGGGTGGCCATTAAATATTGCCATTCAGCATATCTCCACAACGAAAAGAAATCTCTGAATAGGTGTTGAACAAAACGTCTTTGAAATTACAAGACCTTTCATTTGATATCAAGAAAAAGGGGCTGACACCTTAAAATAGGGGCTTAAAGGGGCCAAAATTCTTGCATCTGTACCTCTTTAATGATCAATATTTTGTGATACATTACAGAAGCAAAGATATACATCTAAACGACTTGCAACAATATAATATAAAAGTTTGGCCATATCTTACGTAATAAGGGATCGCCATGCGGCCAAAATGCTATTTTTTGTCATGCTTTACGTCTTGAAAGGAGGGGGATATTTTTATAAGCCATATTGAACAAAAGATGTTCAGAAAATCGTGATAAAAATGAGAAACTTTAAATTCATTGAAGGAAAATCTTAATGTCATTCTCTTTTAACGAATATCTCAGTCAAAATCACATCTCATCTTATCGAGAAATTCAACGGAAGACCTACTCGTTGCTCGCAACGAGATCTCATCTAGTTATTATTATTATTCTTTTTTTTTCTTTACAATTTTTGTGCAGAAGATTTCTCGGAGATGGCTCGACCGATTTTCTTGAAAATTTCAGAGAAGATGTATCTTTATCTAAACCTTATACGTTTTTTTCATTTTTTTGAAATTCACTTCCGGTCGGGAGTTATCGCCCTTTGATCGAAATTTTGATGACCTCCATGTCTGTGATGGAACTCAAAAACGGCTAAAGCTAGAAAGCTGATTTTTTCAGGGATGATAGAGGACATGTTGCCATATTGCAACATGGTCAGGAAATTTTCCGGAAGTGCCTAGTATGGAAGCTCGGTAGGGGTCAAAATGTAGGACACGAATCATGACTGATTTTTTGAGACATTTTGCATCATATCTTTTAAAGTATCATTATTTTGTCAAAACATAATGAACAAAATTTGTGCAGAATGACAAGATCTTTAATATGATATCAAGAAAAAAGTGCTGACTCATCACATTAAGGGCCAATAGGGGCCAAAAGTCTTTTTTCGATAACTCTTAATCAGTCAATATTTTGTTAGACATTACAGAAGCAAAAATGTTAATCTCAACAATCTACAACTGCATATTATAATTTTTATGTCGTATGTTACATAATTAGGGGCCACAGGGGGCCAGAATGCTAAATCTTTGACGCTTTATATCTCGAAAAGGGGAAATATTTTGATAAAGTAATATTGAACAAAAGATGTTCAAAATAATGTTCTGAACAATATGCAACCTTTAGTTTTTCGCTATACGTCCCCTTTAAGGAGTTGAAGGGTTGGCCCCTAAATATTTCTTTTGCAAATAACTCGAAAACGAAAGAGAATCTCTGAATAGTTGTTGAACAAAAAGTGTTCAAAATCTTAAGAGCTTTAAGATGAGATCAAGAAAAAGGGGCTGGGCACTCAAATTAGGGGCCGAGAGGGGCCAAAAGTCTTTAATCGATAACTCTTTAGCAGTCAATATTTTGTAATACATTACTGAAGCAAGAATGTTTATCTCAACAATCTACAACTATATATTATGATTTGAATGTCCTATGGTGCATAAAAAGGGGCCATAAGGGGCCAGAATGCTAAATCTTTGACGCTTTATATCTGAAAAGTTTGAAATATTTTGATAAGTAATATTGAACAAAAGATGTTCAAAATAATGTTCTGAACAATATGCAACTTTAGTTTTTCGCTATACGTCCCCTTTAAGGAGTTGAAGGGTTGGCCCCTAAATATTTCTTTTGCAAATAACTCGAAAACGAAAGAGAATCTCTGAATAGTTGTTGAACAAAAAGTGTTCAAAATCCTAAGAGATTTAAGATGAAGATCAGGAAAAAGGGGCTGGGCACTCAAATTAGGGGCCGAGAGGGGCCAAAAGTCTTTAATCGATAACTCTTTAGCAGTCAATATTTTGTTAAACATTACTGAAGCAATGATGTTTATCTCAACAATCTAAAACTATTTATTATTTTTTGAATGTCGTATGGTGCATAATAAGGGGCCACAAGGGGCCAGAATGCTCAATCTTTGACGCTTTATATCTCAAAAGTGGGAAATATTTTGATAAGTAATATTGAACAAAAGATGTTCAAATTAATGTTCTAAACAATATGCACTCTTTAATTTTTCGCTAAATGTCCCCATTAAGGAGTTGAAGGGTTGGCCCCTAAATATTTCTTTTTCAAATAACTCGAAAACGAAAGAGAATCTCTGAATAGTTGTTGAACAAAAAGTGTTCAAAATCCTGAGAGCTTTAAGATGATATGAAGAAAAAAGGAGTGATCCCTAATATTAGGGGCTGTGAGGGGCCAAAAGTCGAATTTTTAAGTCTTTATGTTCAATGTCTGTTTACAGATTATGGAGGCAAAATCGTTCTTCTTAACAATCTTTATCATTATTTTGGAATGAAATTCTCAATCAAAATCTTATCTCATCTTATCAAGAATCAGACGGAAGACCCACTCGTTGCTCGCAACGAGATCGTATCTAGTTATTATTAGGGTCTTCCGTCTCCAACGGAAGACCCTACTATTATTCTATTGTTTCTTTTTCACTTTTATTATTATTCTTTTTTTTTCTTTACAATTTTTGTGCAGAAATTTCTAAAGGATAAATATTTTGATTTTAAGAAATTTTATTGTATTTCTAAACCTTATACGTTTTTTTCAAAATCACTTCCGGTCGGAAGTTATCGCCCTTTGATCAAAATTTTGCATGACCTCCATGTTTTGGAACTCAAAACGACTCAAGCTAGAAAGCTGATTTTTTCAGTGATGATAGAGGACATGTTGCCATATTGCAACATACTCAGTTGAATATTTTCCGGAAGTGCCTAGTAGGGAAGCTCGGTAGGGGTCAAAATTTAGGACACGAATCATGAGTGATTTTTTGAGACATTTTGCATCATATCTTTTTAAGTATCATTATTTTGTCAAAACATATTGAACAGAATTTGTGCGGAATGACAAGATCTTTCATATGATATCAAGCAAAAAGTGCTGACTCATCACATTTAGGGCCAAAAGGGGCCAAAAGTCTTTTTTCAATAACTCTTTAGCAATTAATATTTTGTTATACATTACTGAAGCAAAAATGTTCATCTTAACAATCTACAACTATATATTACGTTTTCAAGGTCGTATGGTGCATAATAAGGGGCCATAAGGGGCCAGAATGCTAAATCTTTGACGCTTTATATCTCGAAAGGGAGAAATATTTTGATAAGCAATATTGAACAAAAGTTGTTCAAAATAATGTTCTAAACAATATGCAACCTTTCATTTTTTGCTAAACGTCCCCATTAAGGAGTTGAAGGGTTGGCCCCTAAATATTTCTTTTGCTAATAGCTCAAAAACGAAAAAGAATTTCTGAATAGTTGTTGAACAAAAAATGTTCAAAATCTTAAGAGCTTTAAGATGAGATCCTGAAAAAGGAGCTGGACACTCGAATAAGGGGCCAAGAGGGGCCAAAAGTCTTCAATCGATAACTCTTTAACAGTTAATATTTCGTAATACATTACTGAAGCAAAGATGTTTATCTCAGCCATCTACAGCTATATATTATGATTTTCATGTCGTATGGTACATAATGAGGGGCCACAAGGGGCCAGAATGCTAATGGTAAATCTTTGATGCTTTATATCTCGAAAGGGAGAAATATTTTGATAAGCAATATTGAACAAAAGATGTTCAAAATAATGTTCTGAACAATATGCAACCTTTCATTTTTTGCTAAACGTCCCCTTTAAGGAGTTGAAGGGTTGGCCCCTTAATATTTCTTTTGCAAATACTCAAAAACGAAAAAGAATTTCTGAATAGTTGTTGAACAAAAAATGTTCAAAATCTCGGAAGAGCTTTAAGATGATATGAAGAAAAAAGGGCTGATTCCTAAAATTAGGGGCCGTTGAGGGGCCAAAAGGCCGATTTTTTTGTTTACAGAAAAGTCTTTAATGTTCAAAATTGTTTTTTTTTTTACAATTGTTAAATCATTATTTTAGAATGAAAATCGCAATCAAAATCTTATCTCATCTCATCAAGAATTGGACGGAAGACCCACTCGTTGCTCGCAACGAGATCGTATCTAGTTATTATTATTTTTATTCTTTTTTCTTCTTACAAAATTTGTGCAGACGATTTCTCGGAGATGGCTCGTTCGATTTGCTTCAAATTTTCACAGTCGATGCGTTTTCATCTGAAGTTAATTCCGGCAAATTTTTTTTTGGAAATTCACTTCCGGTCGGGAGTTATCGCCCTTTGATCAAAATTTGGAGGACCTCCTTGTCTGTGATGGAACTCAAAAACGGCTCAAGCTAGAAAGCTGAAATTTTTAGTGATGATAGAGGACATGTTGCCACGTTGCAACATGGTCAGGATATTTTCCGGAAGTGCCTAGTATGGAAGCTCGGTAGGGGTCAAAATTTAGGACACGTTTTATGAGTGATTTTTTGAGACATTTTGTATCATATCTTTTAAAATATAAATATTTTGTTAAAACATACTGAACAACATTTGTGCAAAATATCAAGATCTTTCATATGATATCAAGAAAAATGTGCTGACTCATCAAATTAAGGGCTGAAAGGGGCCAACAGTTTTTATTCAATAACTTTTTAAAAGTCAATATTTTGTAATACATTACTGAAGCAAAGATGTTCATCTCAACCATCTACAACTATATATTATGATTTCCATGTCGTATGGTACATAATTAGGGGCCACAAGGGGCCAGAATGCTAAATCTTTGATGCTTTATATCTCGAAAGGGAGAAATATTTTGATAAGCAATATTGAACAAAAGTTGTTCAAAATAATGTTCTAAACAATATGCAACCTTTCATTTTTTGCTAAACGTCCCCATTAAGGAGTTGAAGGGTTGGCCCCTAAAAATTTCTTTTTCTAATATCTCAAAAACGAAAAAGAATTTCTGAACAATTGTTGAACACAAAATGTTCAAAATCTTAAGATCTTTAAGATGAGATCCCGAAAAAGGGGCTGGGCACTCGAATTAGGGGCCAAGAGGGGCCAAAAGTCTTCAATCGATAACTCTTTATCGGTTAATATTTTGTAATACATTACTGAAGCAAAGATGTTCATCTCAACCATCTACAACTATATATTATGATTTCCATGTCGTATGGTACATAATTAGGGGCCACAAGGGGCCAGAATGCTAAATCTTTGATGCTTTATATCTCGAAAGGGAGAAATATTTTGATAAGCAATATTGAACAAAAGTTGTTCAAAATAATGTTCTAAACAATATGCAACCTTTCATTTTTTGCTAAACGTCCCCATTAAGGAGTTGAAGGGTTGGCCCCTAAAAATTTCTTTTTCTAATATCTCAAAAACGAAAAAGAATTTCTGAACAATTGTTGAACACAAAATGTTCAAAATCTTAAGATCTTTAAGATGAGATCCCGAAAAAGGGGCTGGGCACTCGAATTAGGGGCCAAGAGGGGCCAAAAGTCTTCAATCGATAACTCTTTATCGGTTAATATTTTGTAATACATTACTGAAGCAAAGATGTTCATCTCAACCATCTACAACTATATATCATGATTTCCATGTCGTATGGTACATAATTAGGGGCCACAAGGGGCCAGAATGCTAAATCTTTGATGCTTTATATCTCGAAAGGGAGAAATATTTTGATAAGCAATATTGAACAAAAGTTGTTCAAAATAATGTTCTAAACAATATGCAACCTTTCATTTTTTGCTAAACGTCCCCATTAAGGAGTTGAAGGGTTGGCCCCTAAAAATTTCTTTTTCTAATATCTCAAAAACGAAAAAGAATTTCTGAACAATTGTTGAACACAAAATGTTCAAAATCTTAAGATCTTTAAGATGAGATCCCGAAAAAGGGGCTGGGCACTCGAATTAGGGGCCAAGAGGGGCCAAAAGTCTTCAATCGATAACTCTTTATCGGTTAATATTTTGTAATACATTACTGAAGCAAAGATGTTCATCTCAACCATCTACAACTATATATTATGATTTCCATGTCGTATGGTACATAATTAGGGGCCACAAGGGGCCAGAATGCTAAATCTTTGATGCTTTATATCTCGAAAGGGAGAAATATTTTGATAAGCAATATTGAACAAAAGTTGTTCAAAATAATGTTCTAAACAATATGCAACCTTTCATTTTTTGCTAAACGTCCCCATTAAGGAGTTGAAGGGTTGGCCCCTAAAAATTTCTTTTTCTAATATCTCAAAAACGAAAAAGAATTTCTGAACAATTGTTGAACACAAAATGTTCAAAATCTTAAGATCTTTAAGATGAGATCCCGAAAAAGGGGCTGGGCACTCGAATTAGGGGCCAAGAGGGGCCAAAAGTCTTCAATCGATAACTCTTTATCGGTTAATATTTTGTAATACATTACTGAAGCAAAGATGTTCATCTCAACCATCTACAACTATATATTATGATTTCCATGTCGTATGGTACATAATTAGGGGCCACAAGGGGCCAGAATGCTAAATCTTTGATGCTTTATATCTCGAAAGGGAGAAATATTTTGATAAGCAATATTGAACAAAAGTTGTTCAAAATAATGTTCTAAACAATATGCAACCTTTCATTTTTTGCTAAACGTCCCCATTAAGGAGTTGAAGGGTTGGCCCCTAAAAATTTCTTTTTCTAATATCTCAAAAACGAAAAAGAATTTCTGAACAATTGTTGAACACAAAATGTTCAAAATCTTAAGATCTTTAAGATGAGATCCCGAAAAAGGGGCTGGGCACTCGAATTAGGGGCCAAGAGGGGCCAAAAGTCTTCAATCGATAACTCTTTATCGGTTAATATTTTGTAATACATTACTGAAGCAAAGATGTTCATCTCAACCATCTACAACTATATATTATGATTTCCATGTCGTATGGTACATAATTAGGGGCCACAAGGGGCCAGAATGCTAAATCTTTGATGCTTTATATCTCGAAAGGGAGAAATATTTTGATAAGCAATATTGAACAAAAGTTGTTCAAAATAATGTTCTAAACAATATGCAACCTTTCATTTTTTGCTAAACGTCCCCATTAAGGAGTTGAAGGGTTGGCCCCTAAAAATTTCTTTTTCTAATATCTCAAAAACGAAAAAGAATTTCTGAACAATTGTTGAACACAAAATGTTCAAAATCTTAAGATCTTTAAGATGAGATCCCGAAAAAGGGGCTGGGCACTCGAATTAGGGGCCAAGAGGGGCCAAAAGTCTTCAATCGATAACTCTTTATCGGTTAATATTTTGTAATACATTACTGAAGCAAAGATGTTCATCTCAACCATCTACAACTATATATTATGATTTCCATGTCGTATGGTACATAATTAGGGGCCACAAGGGGCCAGAATGCTAAATCTTTGATGCTTTATATCTCGAAAGGGAGAAATATTTTGATAAGCAATATTGAACAAAAGTTGTTCAAAATAATGTTCTAAACAATATGCAACCTTTCATTTTTTGCTAAACGTCCCCATTAAGGAGTTGAAGGGTTGGCCCCTAAAAATTTCTTTTTCTAATATCTCAAAAACGAAAAAGAATTTCTGAACAATTGTTGAACACAAAATGTTCAAAATCTTAAGATCTTTATGATGATATGAATAAAAAAGGCTGATTTCTAAAATTAGGGGCCGTTAGGGGCAAAAGGCCGATTTTTTTAAGTCTTTAATGTTCAATGTCTTTTTACAGATTGTGGTAAATCATTATTTTAAATGAAAATCGCATGGTGAAAATCAAAATCTGAGTAAAATCAAACATACACTTGAATGAGCGTATTTTTAAACATAATTTTGGATTAAATACTTTAATATTCAGTACCCCCTTGCTTGTCGTAAAAGGCGACTAAATGGGGCGGTCCTTCGGATGAGACCGTATAAACCGAGGCCCCATGTCACAGCAGGTGTGGCACGATAAAGATCCCTCCCTGCTCAAAGGCCGTAAGTGCCGAGCAGAGGCCTAAATTTGCAGCCCTTCACCGGCAATGGTGACGTCTCCATATCAGTGAAATATTCTGGAGAGGGACGTTAAACAGTATACAATCAATCAATCAATCAGTGTATTAAAAATATAGATTGTGTAGACAAGATGATATGGTCATGACGCAAATGCATTCACATGTGCACGCGTGCAGTGCTAAAGTTTAAATGATTTTTGTACACTTCTTTGTAAATGTTGTTAAAATCTCAGATGCATAGACTTTGTCTTATTTAATGAAGCTTACAGGGAATATGGCACCAAAAGGGAGATGGGGAGCGTTTGGGGAACATCTGTAACGGTCCCCGTTACAATTAGCACTAGTTTTACAGTTGGATTAGTAGAAAAACACAGCGAATGTAAATATTTGTATATAATATATGATCAAAGACCAAAATACAAAACCATAAAGCTTCAGCTCTGCAGCAAGATTTAAACGCATTTTGGGAAGAATTTTCACACTTTCCAGCATTGGACTTTCATATTTCATATTTCATATTTCACATGTTATTGCGGAGGACCGGGCTGCCTGCATATAAGTTTAAGTGTTGGTGTATGGGGTTGAGGTGGGAGAAGTTATTCAGAATTAAAGGTTATCTAAACATGAAAAGGTTGTTACTCAGAATGTTCTTTCCCTTTATAAATTACGAAATATTTAATATGTTTACTTCCATGAAGTGAATCTTTAAAAATATATATTTTTTCATATTTAATATATAACGTTGCTTATTAACATTTAATTATCGAAAAAACGACAGGTCCCCTTTTTTAGAACATAGAATCTTACTTATCTTACTTATCGCATAAAAACGTACTCTGCACAGTTCGTGTTTTATATTCTTAAAATGAAATATATTTTTGAATATGGTGATAATTAATTATGGTTTCAATTTATATTTTATGCAGACAACGTTTATTTGAAGAATTTATTAAGTTTAAAATGGTATCGTTTTTGTTTGATTTTCATCCGACTGTAAGTTATCAAAATATTCCCGACTATCGTCTCCATCATTTAGAGGCATGCTTTTTTCTCACATATCGAAGGGGTTTGATGATCAAGACTCATTTCCATTATTTACTTTATTTATTTCCCGGGCGACAATTGATTGTTACATCAATGTTTTCTTGTTCTTTTTGAAAAGACTTTTCCTCGGTACAAATTTGACCCACTTTTACACACAAATTTTAAACTTTTCCTTTGGCCATAACTTTTGAACGGTAAAAACTAGGGCCTATGTGCATTCTTTGTCTCAATATCTTTCATCGGATACCAATAACATTGATC
This sequence comes from Saccostrea cuccullata, assembly GCF_032062105.1. NCBI lineage: Eukaryota > Metazoa > Mollusca > Bivalvia > Ostreida > Ostreidae > Saccostrea > Saccostrea cuccullata. The sequence goes on from NW_026940837.1 coordinate 103,874, forward strand.
TGTTGACCTGGACCTTGGAGATTTCCGTACTTATAGAAAAACTTTAACCTTGGCCTTAATTTTGGAACTGTAAGTGTGAAGGTTTCATTTATTACATATGTAATCCTTGTAAGGAGATCTTTCATTAAATGCCAACAACTTTGACCTTTTGACCTTGACCATGGAGTTTGACCTACTTTTTAAAAATTTAAACCTTGACAATGACTTTCATACTTCACATATGCGATACTTTTGACAATACCTTTCATTGGATATAAAGAACTCTACCCCTTTGACCTTGTGCTTTTCACTACTTTTAAAAAACTTGGCCATTATTTTGGAAAAAAACTTGGCCATTATTTTGGAATGGTTATGACAAGAGCTTTCATACTTCACCTATGTAAAACTTGTGGTAAGACATTTCTAAAGAAACGAGCAACTTGTTGACCCTTTGACCTTGGAGTTTGACCTACCTTTCAAAAATTTTCCTTAAACATAACTTTTGAACAGTTGGTGCTGGGGCTTTCATATTTCACAATGATTTATCGTATTTTTTTGTGAAATGGCCCATTTTGGGTACCAATATATTTCATTGGATTTGAAGATTTTTGACCCTTCGACCTTGACCTTGGAAATTAACTTTCATTTAAAAAACAAACTTTGACCATAACTTTTAAAGGATTAGGGCTAACGCATTCATGTTTCACATATTTTATCCTTGTGATAGGACCTTTCATTGGATATCAACTGTGACCTTGACCTTGGAGTTTGACCAACTTTTAATAAAAAATCTTTTGGTAATAATATATTTAATTTTCATTTAAGAAAAAGTTTAATCTTCGCCATGTTGCCATACGGGGTCATCAGTGTTTCACAAACACATCTTGTTCCTTATCTTGGGAAAAGACATGTCTTTTATATTTGATGTGTGCATAACCTGTGACAAGATATTTCCAAGCATGCTAAGATTTTTGATCCATTGATATTGACCTTCAAGATTGACCTTATTTAAAAAAAAATCTACTTCAGTTATATTTATAAATGACACATGAAAGGCGGTTAAATATGAGACAATATGTCATAAAAAATGTCATCTCACCCACAAAGACACCGAAAGCGGGGGACCACAATTCTTTGAATTTGCTTTTTTTTAAGTTGTGATAATTATATTATTCAATCATGTCTCCAGAAAAGGATAGAAAATAATGTTGACTGCATTGTAAATATTAAAAATGAATTTCATTGGCTAGGCTTAACAGAACTGTTCATGCTCGATAGAAACTGCTGTAACACAATGTAAATACTACAAAATTTACATGTTCTATCAAGTGCCCTCAAATTGGTACAGTTACTTAGTTATGTTATAACACAGAAAAAAATAATTATGTAATCTTGGAAAATTTGTGCAACTTGCAAGTGCATCAAGAACAGTGTCCTTCACTTGTTTATAAATACTAAATGTTGCATGTTAAACTTATCATTATATTTGTTAAAATATATGATTGTGAGATATATGTCTTTTGACTTCAATGAACTGAATTAAACCGAGATAAAATAAATAGAATGCCTAATGCCATTAATATACCTTAATTTTTTAAGAATAAATTCATTTCCAAATGTTTGAATTTTAATAATTGATGCATAATTTTAATTCTATTACACTGCTCTTTTTGGAAGAATAAAGGTTGAAAATTTTGAAATGTTAAAATCTACATTAATAATTAAAATCAAAACAATGTCTTTATATATTGATTATCAGTTATATAGAAATGTGTTTTTTAAATAAATATAGGATAAAATAAAAACATATAGATTTTACAGTTGAAATGCTTGTTGTGGTATAAAATGCATGAAACCCATTGTCGACTAATGAGAAATATCACATTTCATCCCTGTGTTTAAAGGCCTATTTCTCTAATATTTTGTTGTATTTCAACCTTTGAATGTTAGATTGAGATCAACCAAGAGAAACTATCTAACTTTTATGGCCTGGAACCTTGCCTGTTGTTTGTTTTGGAACACTCTTAACATGTTAAAATATGCATTTTTTTTTTCAAATTTTATGACATGTTGCCATGGTAACAATGACACATAGCAACCAATTCTTTGCATAACTTTCAATAACAATGTCAACGACTTTAAAAAGAGTTTTAAGAAATTCAGAAACAGTGCATACCACATGTACAGTTCTTATATAAATGTTCAGGTCATTATAGATGGTAGCGCTTAAAAACTTTTCATGACAATAGCTACATGCTCATTGCTGTTGTCATTGGTTAGTAAGCATTCTGAGATTATTGCGTAAGCCATGCATGTCCCCTACTTGGTTCCCCTTCTCTTTAAGATGTCATTTTATAGAATGCAAAAGCTATGACCAAGGTAAAAGTGTTTAAGATTTTGAGGTCATGCATGCGTTTAATCTAAAAAATAATAATCGACATAAAGACGCAAAAATCAACTCATCTTTTCAACATCTTCTTTTGGCTCTCATATTTACCCTGTTGACCTTTGGAATATAGCGCAACACGAACCCATTCTTAAACCATTATAAAAAAATTAAATCGCCATTAATATATCTAAAGTCAATGTAAGGTAACGTAATTCAAACTTGATATCTAACTCACCAAGATACACTCACATGCCGAAATTCAGCACAATATCTGGAAGCGTTTAGAGATGATGTGCAGAAAACCAAGTAGGACAGACTTACAGACAGATATGAGTAGTATTCCGGAATTCTGCAGATTTGTACGTTTTCGGTTTTAGATGTTATTCATGTTACTTCCGTAATAAATAGTTTGAAACTGCATGGCTGAGTTACAAATCTCATTTATTCGAGTGAATACACAACATATCTGGCGACGAGGATGGCTACTGGACGTATTGGAAGAATCGTTGCGTTCGATCCGGCGATCGAAACATGGACAGCGTACGAGGAAAGGCTGGATAATTTCTTCACAGCAAACACAGTGGACGACAACAAAAAAGTTCCCGCGCTACTGAGCCTCGTGAACCCCAAAACATACGCATGCGTCGTTAAGAGACTTAACAGCACCCGAATTACCTAAGGCCAGGATATACAAGCAACTTACGAAAGCGCTGAAGGAACAGACTCTCCCAAGGCCGTTAATATTAGTATAAAGATTTAGATTTCACAAGCGAGACCAGCAGATGGGGGCAGGTTCGTGAGTACATTGCAGTTCTACGTAAACTTAGTGAGTTTTGAAAATTTAAATACGTCCTTAACGAACACATTCAAAAGAAACTTCTTTCGGAGAAAAAAACTCACTTACCAATCTGCGCTGAGATAGCCACTGCGGTGGAGATGGCGACAAATGACGCCCTGGAAATTCAAAGGAAACACCTTTCCACTACGCCCGGTGTCCCACAAGCTAAGTGCACCTAAGAGTAAGAAAAGAATTCATAAAAAACTACGGCAGCCCAGAGGTGTTTCAGATGTAATGGAAACCATACCTCAGATGACTGCATGACTGCAGATTTATCGATGAAACTTGTTGACAGTGTGGGAAAAAGGGACACATACAGCGAGCATGTCGTTCAAAACCAGCCTCTGTGAAACCACTGCATACGAACAGTAGAAAACATGTGCATGAAGTGCAGGTAGCTGACGATTTCGAATCTATGTTTTCACTTAGAGTCAACGCTATGGGAGGACTCAAGGAAGCTATCTGGATAAATGTGAATGGTCAAGAATATCCCATTGAACTGGACACAGGGTCAGCGATTTCAGTTATCAACAGTGAAACTTACAAGCAAAATTTTTCAAATGTAAGGTTAATCGACACAGACATAAACCTAAGAACATACTCTGCAGAAAGCATCACCCTCCGTGTGTTCAGTCAACGTAGAGGTGGATGATCAACAACAGCAGTTAATCTTGTATGTTGTTGACAAAGGGGGACCACCCTTATTTGGTCGAGAGTGGCTAAATAACCTCAGACTGAACTGGGCCGAAATCAAGACACTAGAGACTAGAAAACAAAGTGTGAGTGAAGTGATTGAGAAATACAAAAATGTGTTCACTGATGACCTGGGCAAGTTACGGGACATATCAGCCAGAATAAAAGTAGACGAGTCGGCGACACCCAAGTTTTGCAAAGCTCGAGTGGTACCATATTCGTTGCGTCCCAAGGTTGATCAGGAACTAGACCGTCTTATCGAGACTGGAATCCTCAGTGAGGTAGAACACAGTAAGTAAATGGGCTACTCCCATTGTTTCAATACCAAAAAAGATGGAACTGTGAGAATTTGTGGGGATTTTAAAGTCACAGTGAAACCTGTCTTGGACATAGACCAGTACCCTCTACCCAAGATCGAGGACATATTTGCAAGTTTGGTGGGAGGACAACAGTTTACAAAACTGGACTTGAAGAATGCGTATCTTCAGATGACAGTGAGTAGAGGGACAGACATTATCTCACTATAAATACTGATCGTGGTTTATTCCAGTACAACAGGCTCATGTTTGGAATAACCTCCCGCCCGCAATATGGCAGAGGGCCATGGATACAGTTCTTTGAGGACTCGAGGGAGTACACTGCAACATGGATGATATTTCCACTTTTGTACAAAGTGGAAATTACACCAGGGACAACATGGCGTCGGCATACAGACCAGATAAGATCTGCAGATTTCACCAACTCTGCGCAAATACCTACAACCCTGAATCTAGATCAACAATTGATTCGATCGAATGATGATACATTGTCGGCCGAAACATCAGATGACCATGATCGTGACCGGGACAAGTTAATTGTGACACCAACCAAGAAACAAGTATCGGAACTGACGCCTATACCGACATCTTCACCGGCAGCAACTTTCGTATCCGAAAAACGCTATCCAACCCGTTCAGTTCGTAATGTTGTGCCAAAACGCTACCAGCAGTAATAATGGACTGATTTATATATAGAAATGTATGCAATGCTTGATTTCTAGATCAGTAATGCTTTGTGATTGTTTATGTTACATGTAACTAAGTAGTGCGAAAATGTAACCAATTTTTTTTCCTCTCTCTCATCTTTAAATGTAAATTTAAAGTCTAGTCAAAGTCTAGTCATGAATGTAAATCTAGTCAAAGTCTAGTCATGGATGTATTTTGTTTACAGATGTCCAAGTAATACATATATTCCTTCTACTTGTCATAATTTGATTTTTATTATTAAATGAAACATGAAATATGTGTCCATCACATTTAAAGGGGGGGGGAATGTAGTATTCCGGAATTCTGTAGATTTGTACGTTTTCGGTTTTAGATGTTATTCATGTTACTTCCGTAATAAATCACTCGGAGTTCCTCGGATGACTCGTACCTCGCACATAACCTCGGACGTCAACGGTGATCTACCATCTTACTAATTCAGTCATGTGATATATTATTTGAATTTCTTTCAAATACCATACATTTGAAATCGGAGTTATTTTGTGGCACACTCAACAGTTTTTTCTTGCTTTTAAAGCCTGTTAACATGAGGATGTAATCAAAACCTGTTTACGATAAAGAATTGCATAATTTAAGAAACATTTTCAAAGAACGTTATGCAGAGCGAAGTATGAAATGAGTGATAAGGCAGTTTCCGGCGGAGAAATGTAAGGATCTATTGCGTATTCCTCCACCAATCACATCCGAGGTTTGAATGGAGCGGAGCGGAGTCAGCCGAGGATTGCCGATTGGTAATAAATAGTTTGTAACCGCATGGCTGAGTTATAAATCTCATTTATTCGAGTGAATACACAACAATATAGGGATAGGCGGTCCTACTCAGAGGAAACCCCACTTTCACAGGTAGGGAACTAATAAAGTACAAAAATGTCCTAATGCTCTTAAATCACTGTGGTTTGTCAAACACTGAATAATCTTTACAAACATACATGAGTTCATGTCAAAAGTGGATATATTTCCTTTGTAGCAATGGGGGATTTTCTGTTACTATGGCGATTAGTATTTGCAAAATATTCCTGGGTTCATATAGAAGTCTCAAAAAAATACTTTTTAGTTTAAAAATTGAATTTGGTATCCACCGATGAGATTTAATTCCATAAATTACTCGCACATATGACAATTTGTCTCTTTCTCTTACAATGTAATCAAAACATCCATTTTTGTTACTAGGCAACCGATTGTTTATATTAAAAAACACACGCTTTTGAATTTTAAATTCGAAAAAGGATATTCCTCTGCCTTTGAATTTGCTTCATTATGTAAATTTTTCTTGATTTCTTTCCAGGTGTATGCATGATATATAACACTGCCCTGGGAAGACTACAAACATATGATAATGTGAACTGTAAAGATATCATTCCTAAATGTCCTGATAATTATTTGTCTACAGTTGCGCACCTCTGTGAGTATTTAATTTTTTTTAAAGTACTTTGAATTTTGAAATAATAGTATATACCTTAAAATTGATGTATCTTTGTTGTGTAATTTCAGATGCACCTTGCTACCAATTCGTGGATATCTTTAACTTTACAAGAGGAAATAAAAGAAATAGAACAATCGTTGGAGAGAAAGAAAAAATTACATTTCACGGCATTACGTAAGAAAACTGTGTAAAGGAGGTTAGATCCTGTTGTGTTCAGCCTACATCAAACAATAGGAAATTCAAAGATCTCAGTATCATAAACGCGTCGAATTCAAAAGAGAAAACTGATCACTTTTCTCTTGAAAAAAAACCTCATGATAAAAAAATAATCTCCTTAATTAATGACCCTGGTGTTGAATTTATTCATGGGATTTTAATTGAATATAACTTAATTGGCAAAGTTGAACATACATATAGGTCAAGAATAAATTCTGTCTTAAAGCTATGGATCGAACTTCTTTAAAGTTTGTTACAAAGCTCTGCCCGTATAAGACAAGGACATCCCTTGCTCTGAGAAATTGTTTCTAAATTATCAATGGTCATGGAGACATTTTATCTTCAATAAAAAAACTGCTATAAGCATTCCTTATGTAAAACTGTTAGTTCGTTTAGCTTATGTTATTCATGTTTTTTGATTTACTATCCCAAGAATTATTTGTAAAATTACAATTCAGCATATTTCATATAAAAAACGAGCCATATCTCCATTCAAAAACAAAATGTTTAATGATTTGTAAAAAAAATTAAACCAATATTTGTTATAGGTGCTATACGTATAATGAAACTTTTCTGAAAAGCATGCACTATTTTACTTCAGCGACTCGGATACTTATATTTAACGTAGGTCGCAGGTTTGCTGACGTCATTAAAACTGGGTACGCAATTCATAGATTTAGGCGACTTTCTTGTGCACATCTGATTATGACGTCACGGCGAGAAGGGGAAAAATTCAGTACATTATCTAGCTATAATATGTTTTACGGTGTGACCGTTGGGGCGAGCGCAGTTATACCATCAAAAGCATACTTGAAACATTGATCAGCTACTTCAAGCATCAAGTCGCACAAAGCATCTCGACTAGCTGTGACGTCACATGACGTAACGGAACTCGTCGGATCTTACGGAAACGGCCGAGCGTCTAGTTTAAACTGTAGACCTAGTACAATTTTGGTCGAAAAACATTGCAGAGTTATTTTTTGTTTTTTGAAAGATTTCTACAAACTGAAAGCTTTTTATGCTTTACGTTATTGTTTATTTATTTATCTATTTCACGGAAGCAACCGACATGACTTAATTAGCATATCGTCAAATTTCGTAAGTTTCCGGTGACGTCATTTGTATCATTTCCGAAGGGCAAGGTGAAGGCCAGTGTTGTGGCATGGGGGTATTTTTTTGAATAAGGTAAGGCAAAATCATTTCGTTAAGATTTCGGTAAGAAACAATGTTCCTTTATTTTTTTACTATTTTTGATTTATTCGCGCACAGGACATTGGGTAGTGCAGGAATTCTGGGAATGTTGCACAGAGAAATTTGGCTGACGTATGTACAGATTTCAATCCGAATTTTCTCTGTTCTTACACGTTAGTCTATTGAGCTCGCTTTGCGAGCGTCGCTTCGCTCCGCTCGCTGCGCTCGCGATAACTTTTTTTGAAATCGGTAGTTTATTGTAACAGAATACATAGAAAATGCTGAAGTTATAAAAAAATAATGAAGGCTCATTTTGATTCGGATGACCATCACTGAAAGTGTAAGAAAGCGTTTCATTATGTGTTATCCTTCGCATCTTCTCGGGTCTATTCTGAGAGCACATGTACTAATGTTTCGGAAATAAATTTAAATCCTTGTATCATGTATGATTTATTTATATTAAATACATGTATTAAATGAGTATAATTATAAAACATATGTTATCTAACTCCGAATTACACTCGATACTCCCTCCTCAGAAACGCACTCATTTTAGTATACACTTTCAGTGGAAATGCACTAACAAACTGTTTATTACCATTGTCTTCTACGATAATTTATCTACACAATCATATATGGCATGCATCTCTTTGTCTTCTTTCATCTCCGTAAACAGCGTGAAAACTCTGCTCACCGATGGAAAGTTGATCTCAATTACATGTATGAAACGGTATTTGCTAATCTTGGACAAATCTTTATACAGGTTGATCACAAATTTAAAACTGCTAAGGCACAACCAGGGTAATACTAATGAAACATAAACTAAATTATATATAATATATATACATTTTTTGAGTGGCATTGATCTCTTGTAAATAACCAGAGGCACGTAGGATATGACCCTCTCCCTCCTTTCCATTTTTAACTTCCTAACGCCGGGGATGAGTAAACGTTTTCCATTTTTTAAAATTTTAACACCACCCTACATGTGCATGTCGGGAAAAAAAAACAAATTTCAAACTGTCTCTTTTTACGTATCAGTCGAAAACAAAAAAAATATGTATTTAAAAACAGCGTAAAGAGATAAAAGGGTAACATTATTAATAACATGCATTACGTATTAAAAATCCAAAATAGGAAAAACCCTAGAAAAACAGAATTATCTTCATACCTACGACTATACAAACATACTTAGATCACAGATCTGCGATTTCAACGGGGATAGGGAATCTGCCTTTTCCAGAGGGGAATACAAGGTCGCTTTTTTTTGCAAATTCCGTCGAGAATCCACGCATGAATAAAACAAAACAAAGGAAGGATAAGAGATAAACACATAACGAAAATATAGACAAGAGGCCCACGGGCCTTATAGGTCACCTGAGTATCATGTAACAACTTTCCAGCGATTGCATTTGGTTCATGTTTTAATCCAAAAGCCATAAAATTCACAAATTTTGAAGGAAGCACCATTGCTTATCAAAGGACAGATTTCAAAGCATTGATTTATTTTTAGTCAAAGTAACCCCGTGGTACCCCTGACCCACCGGCCCTGAAATTATCTATTTTGAAAGAGCCCCCTTTCTTCATTATAAGGCCAGCATTTTTTTTATGTTCAGGTTTAGTTATGAACATTAGAATAATTTTTTTTTAAATATGTGTTAGATAAATGTGTAGACATTGTTCTAAAATTTACTTGATGCCTAAAATTATAATTCCTATCATAAAACAGACAGGGAGAATTTTATTGGGGAGTAGGGTGAACATTTTTTCAATTAAGTATAAAATAATTTTTCTGGCTGATACAAATGATACTACATGCCTGTATATATTTGTATATTCTTGCCTTTTAATAGTTGGATTCTTCAGGTTATTGTTTATTTCTTCCTCAAATGGACTTAACTTCTCCCATAGTTTTATTCACTACATGATACATCTGGGGCCTGTTTCATCAAAGGTCGTACGCCCAGTCGTAGCGCTACGCCGGCGTAAAGTCAGGACTAGCACGAAGATTTGCGTTTCATGAAAGAGTGTATCGTTACGCCTGACTAAATTTAGGCCAAACTTTTACGTCTACTCAATGGTAGGCGTAAGTTTGGGCGTAAAGTTATATTAGGCAATTTTACTGATTTTAAAACAATTTAGCGAGTTTTAAAGAAAAAGTACGGTTTTAAGAAGTCTTTAAAATACAAACATTGCATTATTTAATCATACATACTATGAAGTGAGGGGGGGGGGGCGGGGTTATGTGACAACCATTTGGGTTGACTGAAGAACTTCATACTATTATTTTAATAGAATTCTTCTTAGAGGGAAAAATTGTCATAATAGAGATTTCGTCTACCACCATTTCTCATAAGGTACTGTAAATCGAGTAAAGTGACTACACATACATGTATAACTATATTTTTACCCCCGTTTTATGTCCGTCTGTTGCGTTTTTGGGTGCCCATCTCTTTTCCACAACTTCTCTCTTACCACTGAATGAAATTTCACAGAATCTTTATTAAGGCAATATGAGCTGCATGTTTGAGAATTTTATTTTGCTGTGAAATTGTGTTATTGTCATTAATGTGTATGTAGCCTAAATATATATGATAAAAATACAAAATAAAGTTTAAAAATGATTCAGGAGAAATATTTCTGTACAACCAAATATTCAGTATTATATAAGAAATCATTATTGTACAGGACAACAATAATTAAATTTTGATTCAATCAGAGCTTATAAAAAGTTCTTCTACAGCAAATATGAACAACAGACGTATATAAACGTTCTTTTTTCCTGTCACTAAAATAATTAATTACAAATTTGAAATATTTTTTCCGATGCCAAACATGCAGCTCATATTGCTTTAAATAGTGTCATTGTGAATTAACTTACTCTTTGATCGGAATCTTATTTTGGGTTTTACATAGCAAAACACGAACACTGCCATCATATTCCTAAAGGAGGAGGGTGATTCATTAAAATTGTCTATTTTGATTTAAAAAAATCTTTTACCCCATTTTTTTGGGGGGGGGCATCTGTTTCAAAAGGACAATCATACTCTTTATGTTAATTTTCTACATTTAAATTTCAGTAAAAATGATACATCATACATCCATTTATACAACTGTGGATTTTTTTTTATCATATTCGAAAAGTCCATTTCTTATTTACTCCTCATCCACAAGTGTGGATCTCAATGGGATGGGAGAGTGTGTCCAGAACCTCCCGAATTTGCAGAATATTTAACATTTAATGTACAGAAATAGAGGCGAAGGGACATGTAATTATTTTTCTAGGTATCTGGAACAAGTGAAATCCCCATATAGCGAATCTAAAACGGAATCCGGAGGGAGTCTCATAGACAATAGGAGATTTTTTTATTGGGAAAATATTACTTTTATTATATCGATGTATTAAATACGGTTTTAATTACACAGTTAAATTCAAGAAATGAATTACTCCTATGCAGAAAACATCTATCTTTATTTTTTCATGATTTCCTCTGAAAGAGTATATAAATCTTACATCCTCTAAGATCTAAGCGCAAATAAAGCACATATAGGATATATAACAATATACATTTTTTGAATGTCCTGGATAACTTACATTTTTTTTTTTTTTGAGAAGAGAAGCAGAGAATTTATGTAAGAATACTTTTGTAGCAATTTTTTGGAATATCTTTCTCCCTCTTTCTTCTCTTTCTCTCTCACAATCTCTCTCTTTCTCTTTCTATCTCTGCATACTTGAGAAACGGTACATCAATTTTAAGCCCTAGATAGTAAAGAATTTTTGTCTATAATATGTGAACATAGTCTTGTATTCGAAACTGTTATACGAACCTTTGTGTCATTTTACTAAACAATAATATTTTAATGAATCATATGAATTGACAAAAAAAATTAAGACTTAGAAAGGATTTTCTTACGTGTACCTTAGTAGTTAATGTGTAAAATTTATTTTCTTGACTTAATATGGGTACATATGTTTATTTTTTACACATTATTTTTGCTTGCTGTATATATTTCTTATAAAATAATTTTTTAAAATCTTATACTGTCTCAAACTTAATCATTAGTATTTTTCAGTAGAGTCGGTACATGTGTGTATCAAATATTGAATTTTATTATCAAAGGCGAAGGCATTAACTGCTTTCAATTTCGGAAATAAGTGGGGGTGGCTGTAAAATTCCAAAATAAATGGATTAGATTTATTTAGAAATACATGCACATGTACGACCATTTATTACTTTCAATTTTTGACTTTTATTATTGATTTAAAAAAAAAACGAAAACCGGTTTCTTATAAGATGTATCTCCTACATTACTCTATTAATCCATGCATGTTTCAATCAGTGCCGGAATTCTTCAATCTATAATCTGTGTTATTCTGTACTTTGATCTGCTACAATATTACATATTATAGGTTTTAACACAGTGGACAATGTTTATGTTTTAGCGCCTGCGCAATGCTGTGTTGTCAAGGACTTAGTCCTGCGACTAAGCGTATCTTTTACGACTAGACTTACGCCATTTGGTGAAACGCAAATTACGCCCGACTAAATTTTGGCGTAAGCCCCGGAAGTACGCCTAAGTTAAGGCTTAAATCTACGACTTTTGATGAAACGGGCCCCTGATGCATAAGCAACCCTTTTCTGAAGAATGATGCCTAGACTGTAAGCTATAACAGAGTCCTAAACAATGTCGCTGGCAATATGCAATTGCTACCACGGGCAGTTTAAAACCTGGGGAGGAAAATAATTCACACAGATACTTCTGAAACGAATACATAATTAACTCACCAGCATGTCATTGTGCAACAAAGTCGTCAGCATTTTATTTGTCCTTTGAACGGGTGAAACGTTTTGAATGGCATTCGTATCAAAGAATGTTACAATAAACCAAGCTATCTTCTAGAACATCTGGCTTTATTTACCCGCCGTTTGTGGCGTTTCATCTATAAAACCGGAAGTGCGAGTTCGTAAATTTGAAATCTCGATCCCACTCGGAATCGACATCGGAAAGAAAAAAATTATTTTTTTTCTGAAAATTCAAAACCTTGAGCGCAGGGTTTGTAAAACTGCAAATAAAATAAATCCTGGTCTTACATATGTAATTAGATCATTAGTATTGTATATTAACCAGGAGCAAAGGATTATATGTTCAAAGAATTCATGCATTTCACTATACAATCATTAGAGCCCCCCCCCCCCTCCAAAACAAGAACCCCTGACCTATTCACAATTTTGGTAGAGGCACTCTTGCTCATCATAACTATGTACTTAGTTAGTTTATTTAATACCCAGGAGCAGAGAAGAAGATTTTCAAATAAATCATGTATTTTCACTATATATAATCAATAGAGCCCCACCCTAACACCAGAACCCCTGACCCTGGGGCCATAAAATTCACAATTTTGGTAAAGGCACTCTTGCTCATCATAAATATGTACTTAGTTGGTTTATTTAATACCCAGGAGCAGAGAAGAAGATTTTCGAAGAAATAATGCATTTTTACTACCTATTTATTTAGCCCCGCCCTAGCACTAGAACCCCTGACCCCAGGGCCATGAATTTCACAATTTTGGTAGAAGACTCATAGCTGATTACAATCATGCAAACAGTTTGACTGCTTGATGTCCAGGAGTAAAGAAGAAGATTTTTAAAGATTGCATTAATTTTAGTGGTATTGGCCCCACCCCCTAGGCCCCGGGGGGCAAGGATCATGAAATTCACAATTTTTGTTCTCCTTTACCCATAGATGCTTTGTGCCAAATTTGGTTGAAATTGGTTCAGTGGTTGCTGAGAAAAAGCTGAAAATGTTCAAATGTTAACGCACGACGGACGACGGACGACGCACGACGACGGACGAAAACAGATAGCAATAGGTCACCTGAGTTTACTCAGGTGACCTAAAAAGGAAACTAAAGGACTGATTTTTGGTTTACGCCTTTTACGTGAATTTTCACTAATATTAGACGTAATAAGGGAAACATGACTAGTAATTGTTTCATTGAATTATTATGATACTGGTAATTTGAAAGCGGATATAAGTGAATTTCTTTTTTCTTAAAATCCATATAATTTTTTGGGGCTCTGTATACCGGATCGATATTCATGACGTTAAGCGTGAAGTCGCGATATGTTATGACGTTGTTCTTTAAAATACTACATTGTTCAATATAAAAGCAATTATCTCCAATTAAATTACGAAAAAATGAACCCGAAGACGAACATATCAATTTTTAACATAGATTTATTTCAAATCAATTTTATTTTTTAAATACCAAAGGATAAACAAATTCTTCTGAACGATTTAAAAGTTATTGATATTTTCTTTAATCAAAACCTTGCCTGAAAACAAACGAAAAACGACGTTTTTCCTATACAATTCAATGTAATACCGTTGGAAATGTAACTCCAACAATGACATCTTTGGAATTCAATTACACAAAAACGTTGCAGACGAATTTTGTAAAATTTTCAGAGAATGGAATTCAAGGGTAGAGAAATCATATAGGCTATTTTCATGGGTATGTTTTCGAACACTTTTAAAAGCCCTGTAAACACGCGACCTACGTTAAGTCTATGTAACGAAGATATTGTGTTTATCTGTCTGCAAAAGTTCAACAACTTAAATGGGTAATTTGATAAATAAACTATCAATAATTTAATTGTCTAAGAATAAGAGATCATATGTTCTTAGAAAGATCGCATTTATCAACAACACATTTTTTCTTCTTAAAATTCCACTATTTTACCAACTTTTTCTCCTTATACATGTACCTATGGATTCAATTTTATATTTCTTAAATTTTTATTTTCTTTTTTTTTGTCCACCTTAATTTCTTTTTCCTCTCTTTTTATTTCTTCATTTTGATAATTATTTTATATTTTAGGTATCTTGCCATTGGAATAACTGGTATTGTTATGTTTGGTACGTTAGTGATTGGTATGATTATTCTAAGGACAGTGAAACATAGAGGACGGGGAAAACGAAAATGGAGAAGAAACAAATCAGGTAGGTGTATGGAGTAGGTTTGAGGATGTTAGTTGCAGTGTTAGGGTTTAGGTGTGTGCGAGAGAGGGTGTGTGAGGGAGGGAAGGTCAGTGTGTGAGAGAAAGAGAGGGAGAGACTAAATTTAAATATGCCCAATTTATGGCAAATGAGTGTTCAGCATTCAGTTGGTTTAATCAAATATTTATCCAATATATGGCACAACAACACCGTGACATACAAACGGGACAATTGACATTTGTAGAATTTTTGCATGATCCTTTTAAATTTTGTTTAATTCCTAAAAGTATTACGTTTCATAAAATAACGGTTTTCAGAATTTAAAAAATCTACTTTTATGGAGAAGAATAAAACATGTAAAAGTAAGATTAATATCAGTGTGCTCCATAACAAAAAATATTGAAAATACACTGGTACTTCTTCCTCCATTTTGTATGCGTGTTCAGAAAAGTTGAATACGTTTCCATATTTACCACGGTCTCAGAAAATCCAGAAATGAATGTAAGTAGACCAAAAATTTTGATGTAATCTTTTTAAAAAGTTGTAAGAACATATTTCTCATCTTTGCACTTTGTTTACTTGGTGGCACGCAGCCTACGTAAAGAGCCGTGATGATGTCTGCACTTAAGAACATGCAAAATATGCGACAAAACATTTTTTCAAATATCTAAGGAATGATGAATATTCGATCTGAAACATTGCTTAAGGATATCCGATCCTCAGCTAGGAAGGATAACTCCAAAAATTCATATTTAATTTGAAATGTATCAAGATGAAGCTTGAAAATGATATTTATCATGCAACAATTTTCATTATATTCATCTTTATAAGATTCAAGGTTTTTGGAAGTCTTACAAAGAGTCTTATAAAAGTTGACATATGTACCCTATAAATGGGAAAAAATAATAAAGTTTTAGAGAAACAAGACTTTCTCTGAATCTAGCCTTAGATACCAATGATTATTAGCATGAAATGAAATAAGAAGTGATAAGTTGTATCTTGGCAACCATAAAAGCCTTTTACACTATATATGTATCATAGAATATATGACGGAAATAGAAGACAAAAAATACCAAATAGGTATAAAAATCATGACAATTTTTCTGAATGGCTGGATACCTACCGTTTTTTTAACCTAAAATATATTTTGTTGATCAATTTGCATTTAGAAAATGCATAGCTGATATTCCTATTCGCTTTTTCTGCAAAAAATATTAGAGATTTGTAGATTTTCCCTATATAATATGATTAATTTTAATCTTTATCTGAAAAGAAATACTGTGGATAAATTTACGTAGCTCTGAGGATTCAGAGATACTTTTAGGAGTATGTTTGATTACTTAACTGCTTGTTTCATAAACCTGACCATCGGACTACCTTAATTATATTGATATGAATTTTGCATTTACGAATTGTGAATCTGTTTTTAGGCGAGACAAGTAACAGCTTTTTAAAAAGCTTGCCTGACTAAATCAATCAATATCTGTAAGAAGAGTGTTAAACTTTTTGAGCAGTAATTTTGTGGGCTTAAAATATGTCCTTACTATGATATATTTTGAGAACCTTGTGTAAATGATCATTGATTTTATTTAACGTGTAGAAGAATCATCGCTACACTGCAAACTGCTGACTTCAACATTATTTGGGGGGGGGGGTGGTTCTGTTGTAGGGGTGGTTTGCCCTTGGATCTAAATTGATTTCAAGTTATATTGTATAACACCTATTATAAAATCTGATGTCAAATTAGGCATTGTAAACATTTTAAAAGATGGTTGTAATTAAAGGTACCCATTTTGTTTGAGTGTATTATCTCCACTGTGTAAATAATGGTGTGTTCATTAATGTTTTTCTTAAAATGGGGGGGGGGGTCCACTATCATATTTTGAGAATGAAATAAAATAAAATAAAGGTTTAGGACTTCGCTTTCTTACAAATTGTGTGCATCTGAACAGATCGAGACATACAGTTGTATAATAGATCATGCATCTGGAAAACATGACTTAATTGTTGAATTGCGTTGTTTATTAGTATTGGAATAGTCCATTTATGGATTAAACCAACAGCGGGATTGGGAAACAAATTCTTTAGTGTTGCATGTCTATATGTATACTGATATATACGATCTGTTGTTTAAAAGAATTAGATAGAATTTGTAAATAGAATTTTTAGGCATTCGAAGGAGTTAAAAAGTTAATTCCAAGGAAGTTAGCACACCCATTCGTACAATAGAACACTCCAAAGAAATGGCGCGAATTTAGATAACTACATTAGGCTCTAAAAAAAGCAATTAAACCCTTTCGTAGAAATATATGGACTGGTCCAGTAGTATAGAAATACAAACAAAGGACATACGGACATGCTGAAACGGTAAATCACATGGAATGATCTGCTCCATGCTAAAAGAGTAAAGGAAGTAAACGCTGCATTATTTTGCATCAGTACTATCATTCTTTTTTCTGAAAACTCTTTCATTTAAAATGCAGGTAAAGAATTCCAATGTAAATCAGCTCACACAAAATCTAGCTCTCTAGGTATGATTTATTAGTTTCGGATCTTGGAAATATCAATCCTTATACAGCCTGACGCCGTGACGTCAGGCAATCATGATAAGTTCTAGAATCTCCCTACGATAATAAGGAAGACCACATTTTAACTGACCTTATATAAAGTCTGTGCTAGTTTATCATGTTCTCTGTTTAACAGTAGTTGTATATTTGCATTATCTTTAGGGCTGGGGCGATACAACTTTTTCTATATCGATACGTATCACTATATTTGAGCCAATATACGATATGTATTACGATATGTTTAATTGCTCATAAAATCCTCTTTTGCGGTGAAATAAACAAATTATTTCTTTGCAAATGAGAATAATTTATTCAAAATAGTTGTTTATATGTTGTAAAACAAAAATATTTTACTTAAGTAGTATTAATTATTATTTATTTCATATCTGTATTTATATTTAACTTAGTTATTTTATATATTAAACCCTAAATGTTAAATAAACAAAGAAAAACAGAAGTCAGATTTTATTGGGCGATATTTCGATATTTTTTTCAAATGTATCGATATGTGTATCGTCCTCACATATATCACGATATCTGGATATATCGTCCCAGCCCTAATTATATAAGTGTAAACAAGGGGAAATATATATTTGTTTGTTATTTAACGTCCCTTTCGAGAATGTTTCACCCATATGAAAACGCTGCCACCTTTCTGTAGAGAGCATCATATTTTGACCTAAACTTAGCACTCTTGAAAGGCCATTGATGTGCGAGGGATCTTTTTTGTGCCAGCAGCAACTACAACACAGCACCTCTGTTTATAGGATCTCGTTTGAACGGATCGACACATTCAACAATGGGATTAAGAACCGTGACGTAAGGATCAACTCCTTACTTCGCGACTCTAGCGCCGCCGCACAAAGCAATGCATTGCACCACGCGGGCGAACCCAGGTGCTTGCGGACAGGCCCCCCCCCCCCCCCTTCGATATAGACCCCTGGGCTTTTTCGATTTTTTTTTTTCATAAAAAATCTTTCATTGACATATTTGTGATAAGATCTATACCAGCAAATCGAAAAATTACCTAAAACAAACGTTCTATTAATTCCACCCTTCATTCTCTATATAAAAATCAACATATAGAGAGGGTATATATATTTTTATAAAATGTAAGTTTAAGCAAATTTTCTGAATTGATAGGATAGATTGCATCACAAATGTGTCATCCATATAAAATTTATGTGAAAAAAAGTCTAACAGGCCCGGGGGTCTATATGGGGGGGCGGGGGTCCTGTCCTCAAGCGCCTGTGCGGGCGATTGGAAATTAAACGAATACCATGTGCTAATGCTTTAAAAGAGAATGAAAACTGTTAATTTTATGGAATTCTTACACATTCGCCTTTTCTATTGTAACAAGGGGATTTGGAATTTACCATGCGATTCCCCACCTCTGGTTACTTATACTTGAATATTAAATTTCATCACCTTACGTGTTAGATAGCATGTAATGTGCTAAGTAAGGCAATTTAAATGCCAAGCATCTTTACAATCTTTTGTATATACATTGATGTGGCTACATTGATGCAACCTTTGTAAATAAAGTACTTGTGAATTGTATTTACCACATGAAATGCATCTAAAGTGTAGAGAGAGTAACGTTCCTCAAATACATAAAAACTTGTGGAGACACATATAAGGATTTTAAGACCAAAATGACTTCAGACTGTAAGCCTTGGGTAAAAAAAGGCAATTTTGATTTTCGTTTTTATTTTTGGATTGTGTTCTATACAATTGTTTTTAAAAAAAAATTTAAAAAATGTACTTATCCACGTTTGTCTGAAATTAAAACAGGTAATGAAACTTGTATCCTTTCTGCTTTTGACGTTTATTTTAAAACTTGCTCAGTTTGAAGCCATTTTTGAAGGAAAAAGTGTCTCTTTGTCTACACTGAAATTATGAGGAATGAAGCTTAATGTAATTAAGAAATAAAGTCCGCGTTTTGGTGAATGTTGCAGGATAACCTCCGAGGTCGAGAAATGTTGCTTGAAATATAAAAGCCGAGGAGTTAGCCGAGGCTTTTATATTTCAAACAACATTTCGAGACCGAGGAGGTTATTCTGCATCATTCACGACAACAAGGACTTTATTTCTATTCTACCAAGGGCGATAAATACGGCCGATTGTTTCCTCTATAGAGAAATGAATTAGGTCACCATGTTTCGATTACGCTGTCCTATTTAACGCCAAAGAGAAATTTTGTTGACTTACCTGTATATGGAATGCAGATGATTTGAGCTTTCGTTGCTTTAAAAATAGTCTTGTTTAATTACAAATTTGTTCGTAACATGTATTGATCAGTTAAAATGAATATACAAAAACAAAATCATGTTCTTGTTTTACTGCTAAAATCACGTTGTTTAATGTGTAGGGAGGTCCGTGGAATAGCCCCGCTTAGCTATAGAAACCGACATTCATCAGCAACTTGATGCAATTTACGTTCACTTGTTTATACTGCAAAAGACGACACATCGATGCGGTCTAAACAAGTATTTCATTCCACAGCCAAACATGCATTTGAATTGTTCAGATTTGATACGTGATTCTGATCTGATAATTTTTTGATGACGTTCGTGATTTATTGATCTATGTCCGCGGCTTCCTTTCAAGTTTTCAATAACCGTGGTAGAATCTATGTTATACGATACATGTAATATTACTTGGTTAAAAAGTTATGTTTTATCTTAAATGTTAAGATAAGCTTCATTCCTTAGATATACTTAAGGTATATATACTTTTCTTTTACAGTAAATAGACACTTGAGCGATATTTTAAAGTACATATCACATATATGCTACTTGTTAGTCCATTATCTATACACTGAATTGACGATGGACTTTCCAGATTATGACAAGGGGCATACGGCGCGTGTGACCGGTCAGCAGAGGATGCTCACTCCTCCATGGCACCGGATTACACATCTGATGTTTAGCAGATCCGTGTTTGCTCTGCTCCTGTTTTGTATTGTTCTTCAACATTTGATATTGAATACGGTTCATTATCTCCATATGATTCATGTATACAGAATTGATTTATAATTTTAGATACACGTGTTCATGCAATGAAGTTTAATATTCTGACTGTTGAAAGGAGAAGGGCTAACAAGGCATTCAGAATGTTCATGTCTTCAGATATATAAAAATCATATTAAATTTGTGAAAATAGAACATAGAGTAAATTTTTCATAATTTAAATTATGATAAACAAATCCAATCTGAGAAAAATTTTCTCGAAAAAAAAAATTAGTCCAGACCTGTAATTGTAAATGGTTTTCGTGGGGTTCGAACCCCTATCAATAAAAACATTGAGTATCGCCACAGGCACTTGAGGGCTGAACCCCCCTCCTTTCCATTATATTTTTTTAATCTGGGATTGACACACTTTTTCGAAGTTTTTTTCATCTATTGGTAGTATAATAAGCATATTACTTAATACATGTATTGATAATGTAACCGATTTGTTTCTATAGGCCTTTTTGAATACCGGTATATCGTTTTAGACTGATACTACGCATCTCCTGATAAGAAGTAAAGTGGACTCTTAACTAAATGGCATTTCTCCGAAAATAAATCGAATGTTGTGTCGTAGATATGTATTCTAAAGTATAGTGGGTCTTTGCTCCATGTTTTTGTTAACCAAAAAAAGTACATTTTACGCAAACTTCCTTTTAAAAAATGAAAAAAGGCCAACTGCAATCGAAAAACTGTGTAAACGTATGAGAAAATGAACCCTTTTGGCCTCTTAAGTGTACTAGCATAAATTTTATACGTTTTTATTGGCAGGTAATTTCAATCTTAGAAAGAATTTTGCCAATTGTGGAGATTCTTTAAAAGAGATTAATGTTAGATGAAAAAAACTTATAATTAAATTTTATCATTTCACCTTCATACATGTATTTGTCGCACCATAGAATAATCTTGCCATATTACACAGGTGGAGAGAATACCCGAAATCGCGTACATGTATAATACTCGATATTAGGGTATGGTTCAATCCGTGAAATCGGGTATAGGAGGTGTAATTACTTTATAAAACTTAAACAATGGGATGGGGCATGTTGTCGAGTTAACTTTCATCTAGATACACATGTTTTCTAAAGGAATTACCAGCCAAGTAAGAATTTGTGCGTCAAGATTAAGGGGGATGTACAAGCCAATTGGATCTAGTCTGGTGTGAAATAAGAAATGCCAAGAATGCGCTTAATACTCGTCTAAACTAGCCCAAAGTTACTCAAAGTGTTAATGCACTAGTTACCTACTGTTAGAGACCAAAATTAGTAAATAATTAAGTTTATTTTGTCTTAATTAGGAGGAAATTAATCATGGTAGAACTGCGCAGCTACAGCATTCACGAGATGAAAAATGCATAGAAAATGGTGTTAGTTTGATTCATTGATAATATGGCTACAACCATTTGTTTTGCTTTTTTCTTGTCATTATATAAAATTCTTGAAAATTTGATTTTTTATATGTGTGTCTTCCTGAGGCCATGTGTTTATTTCGTCCGCCATTCCTCTGTCACCCAGAGTTCGAATAACATTGATTTTACAATAAATGCGACCATAATAACACCAAGACAAGAAATTACTAAGTTATAATCATTAGGTAATATTACTTACTACTTTTATTTGTTGCATCGCTTCCTCTGATTAATGAAAAACTGCGATTTTAACCCCACTTCAGCAAATCGGGAAAAATTGTTTTGTTCGCAGCTCGAGTTTCCTAGATAATATTACTACACTGAGCACATGGTTGGCATGTGCATATATCTGCTGTAGATAGATGCGTTTATTACCATGATCATACTTAATTTTTCGTGGAACAAGTCTTGATAATTTGTTGGTTTCTTTAAAACTCAAGAAAAAGATAAAAAATGCCCTAAACATATGTGTTTACGTCGGGTCTTTTTTTTTCTGTGGCGATAGAAGTTATTTTGAATATGGGGCACTGTAAGGAGGATGCTTAGCATTTAATTTGAAAATGTTAAACAATATGCGATGCATGAAAAACAAATTGCAATTACATGTCTTACATTCGAAAAGTTGGTATATATATCTATTTTGTTTAGCAGTTACATAGAATAAAATAGGCAGTTATAGGATTTCCTTCAGGTACCTCACATAAATAGCTTGATTGTTTGCAATGACCAACACATTGTATGGAGTAATGTTTGGACATAAAAAAGCATCATGTCTCATTATGTTGACTACGTTGTAAGCTCTCGCTCAATGAACATACGAAGCTTGGTGAAATATATTGAATTGTTTCTTTGAAATTTAGAAGCAATCACAATGTTCAAACAAAGGTCCCATTGTATATGCTATGTCTACCATCGCAAAAAAAAACTAGTGCTAATTGTAACGGGAACCGTTACAGATGTTCCCCAAACGCTCCCCAACTCCTTTTTGGTGCAATATTCCCTGTAAGCTTCATTAAATAAGACAAACTCTGTGCATTTTTGACTTTAACAACGATTTTTCAGAAGGATACCAATTATATTCAACTTTTAGCATTGCACCCGTGCGCATGTGAATGCATGTGCGTTATGATCATATCATCTTGTCTACACTATCTACATATCTTAATATACAATATATTAAAACATTCAGTCCAAAAGTATGAAATATCACTCTTTTAAACGTATTTTTCATTTCACTCGTGTCAAATGCACACACGCCGTGTGCGCGTGCACATGGACGATAATTCCCATACCTTCTTGTAGGAGTCCCTGATATCTATCTATATTCAAACGTTAATCCCATATTGTTTGGTTGAAAAACAAGGGAGTTATAGCCATTTCAAGTTTAAGCCAATCAGATTGCAGCACACGTGCATGCGCGTGATTTTATGATTTTTTTTCTACATCATATTGTAGTATATCCTAATGCATGACTATGTTTTAAATTTCAAAGCATTGGTAACAAAAAGAGGGCAAAAAACAAAAAGGAGATAGTCATTTAAAGTTTGAGCCAATCAGATTGCAGCAAGCGGGCATGCGCATGCTTTC